>NC_092225.1:98291923-98309423 GCF_036320965.1 Panulirus ornatus
GAAACCACACTGCTCTTCCGCAGTCTGGTGCTCTGTACATGCCTTCACCCTCTCAATCAATACCCTCCCATATAATTTACCAGGAATACTCAACAAACTTATACCTCTGTAATTTGAGCACTCACTCTTATCCCCTTTGCCTTTGTACAATGGCACTATGCACGCATTCCGCCAATCCTCGGAATATATATATATATATATATATATATATATATATATATATATATATATATATATATATATATATGCAGTGGAGGGTATGAACCACACACAGTCCACACAGGGAAGACTAACAGTGGACGTGTCAGTTATACGTACAACGGTTACCCAGTACCTCGTGCACAGGAGGCAGAGCCTAATAGATGTATGCGTCAACTGTGGCCAATTTTGTTGCCAGACAGGGTGAACAAACCCCTAGCCCTGGGTCAGCTTGTAGTAATTCATTTCTCAGATCTTGAAGTAACACTGAAGTACAAATTATTCATCTTTTAGTTTTATTATGAATACGAAATCAGTCAACAATGTAAACTTGCAATGTTGATAATACATTACTTGCTTGTAATCTTGTTTTTTTTTTTTTTTATCAAGGTTTGACTTTTCAATGAATTACTACATTCATCATGCAGAAGGTGTGACGTGCTACATGTTTTGTAAGCTCGTGGAGTGACGTGTTTCCCATTTAATGTTGCTGTCCCACTTACAGATATTTTCCCCAACAGATATTGCAACTTTTATGATGTTATTCATCCATTTTGCTTGCAGATTTGCCGAATCTTATTGATTAGTTATTCTGAAATATTACTATTGATCTATGAATAATGATATATATATATATATATATATATATATATATATATATATATATATATATATATATATATATATATATATATATATATATATATTATCCCTGGGGATAGGGGAGAAAGAATACTTCCCACGTATTCCCTGCGTGTCGTAGAAGGCGACTAAAAGGGGAGGGAGCGGGGGGCTGGAAATCCTCCCCTCTCGTTTTTTTTTTTTCTAATTTTCCAAAAGAAGGAACAGAGAATTGGGCCAGGTGAGGGTATTCCCTCAAAGGCCCAGTCCTCTGTTCTTAACGCTACCTCGCTAATGCGGGAAATGGCGAATAGTTTGAAAGAAAAAGAAAATATATATATATATATATATCTATATATATATCTATCTATCTATCTCTCTCTCTCTCTCTCTCTCTCTCTCTCTCTCTCTCTCTCTCTCTATATATATATATATATATATATATATATATATATATATATATATGAAGTCTGTTGGGGATGAGAGAGCTTGGGAAGTGAGTCAGTTGTTGTTCGCTGATGATACAGCGCTGGTGGCTGATTCATGTGAGAAACTGCAGAAGCTGGTGACTGAGTTTGGTAAAGTGTGTGGAAGAAGAAAGTTAAGAGTAAATGTGAATAAGAGCAAGGTTATTAGGTACAGTAGGGTTGAGGGTCAAGTCAATTGGGAGGTGAGTTTGAATGGAGAAAAACTGGAGGAAGTGAAGTGTTTTAGATATCTGGGAGTGGATCTGGCAGCGGATGGAACCATGGAAGCGGAAGTGGATCATAGGGTGGGGGAGGGGGCGAAAATTCTGGGAGCCTTGAAGAATGTGTGGAAGTCGAGAACATTATCTCGGAAAGCAAAAATGGGTATGTTTGAAGGAATAGTGGTTCCAACAATGTTGTATGGTTGCGAGGCGTGGGCTATGGATAGAGTTGTGCGCAGGAGGATGGATGTGCTGGAAATGAGATGTTTGAGGACAATGTGTGGTGTGAGGTGGTTTGATCGAGTGAGTAACGTAAGGGTAAGAGAGATGTGTGGAAATAAAAAGAGCGTGGTTGAGAGAGCAGAGGAGGGTGTTTTGAAGTGGTTTGGGCACATGGAGAGGATGAGTGAGGAAAGATTGACCAAGAGGATATATGTGTCGGAGGTGGAGGGAGCAAGGAGAAGAGGGAGACCAAATTGGAGGTGGAAAGATGGAGTGAAAAAGATTTTGTGTGATCGGGGCCTGAACATGCAGGAGGGTGAAAGGAGGGCAAGGAATAGAGTGAATTGGAGCGATGTGGTATACCGGGGTTGACGTGCTGTCAGTGGATTGAATCAAGGCATGTGAAGCGTCTGGGGTAAACCATGGAAAGCTGTGTAGGTATGTATATTTGCGTGTGTGGACGTATGTATATACATGTGTATGGGGGGGGGGGCCATTTCTTTCGTCTGTTTCCTTGCGCTACCTCGCAAACGCGGGAGACAGCGACAAAGTATAAAAATATATATATATATATATATATATATATATATATATATATATATATATATATATATATATATATATATATATATATAGAGAGAGAGAGAGAGAGAGAGAGAGAGAGAGAGAGAGAGAGAGAAAATGGAGATAATTGTTGTCCATTTCATCATGTCTCACTTTTAATACTTTTTCTACTTAAATGATAATATTACTACTACTACTTTCAGGGCTTAATACTTTTAGATAAGTTAGTGAAGTCTTGCCAGAGTTACGTTAAACAAGATGTTTATAATTTAATACAAAAAAGTTATTGAAGAAATCACTTATATGTTATTTATCTCGACTTCTACCTGATTTATATACATCTATTTATTTCATTCTAATTTATCCTTATTTTACTTTAATTTATCTTATTTCATTTCATTTCATTTCTATCTTATTTCTATCTATGTTATTTCATTTCTATTCTATTCTATCTATTTATCTTTATCTATTTATTCATTGATTTATTGTTTTTATTTATTTATTTATTTATTTAGAGAGAGAGTGACGAGAGAGATGGACGAGTAAAGTGTTTACAGCATTAATGGTTATCGATGGATGTGTGTCTGTTTGAATGTCTGTCTGCTAACCTATGTCTGTTTAAATGTGTGTCTGTTAACCTGTGTCTGTTAACCTATGTCTGTTTAAATGTGTGTCTGTTGACCTGTGTCTGTTAACCTATGTCTGTTTAAATGTGTGTCTGTTAACCTGTGTCTGTTAACCTATGTCTGTTTAAATGTGTGTCTGTTAACCTGTGTCTGTTAACCTATGTCTGTTTAAATGTGTGTCTGTTAACCTGTGTGTCTGTTAACCTATGTCTGTTTAAATGTGTGTCTGTTAACCTGTGTCTGTTAACCTATGTCTGTTTAAATGTGTGTCTGTTAACCTGTGTCTGTTAACCTATGTCTGTTTAAATGTGTGTCTGTTAACCTGTGTCTGTTAACCTATGTCTGTTTAAATGTGTGTCTGTTAACCTTGTCTGTTAACCTATGTCTGTTTAAATGTGTGTCTGTTAACCTGTGTGTCTGTTTATATATCTCTCTGTTAACCTATGTCTGTTTAAATGTGTGTCTGTTAACCTTGTCTGTTAACCTATGTCTGTTTAAATGTGTCTGTTAACCTGTGTGTCTGTTTATATATCTGTCTGTTAACCAATGTCTGTCTAAATGTGTTTGTTAACCTGTGTCTGTTAACCTGTGTGTCTGTTAACCTGTGTCTGTTTATATATGTCTGTTAACCTATGTCTGTTTAAATGTGTCTGTTAACCTGTGTGTCTGTTTATATATCTGTCTGTTAACCTATGTCTGTTTAAATGTGTATCTGTTAACCTGTGTCTGTTTAAATGTGTGTCTGTTAACCTGTGTGTCTGTTTGTATATGTCTGTTAACCTAGTCTGACTAAATGTGTCTGTTAACCTGTGTCTGTTTAAATGTGTGTCTGTTAACCTGTGTGTCTGTTTGTATATGTCTGTTAACCTAGTCTGACTAAATGTGTCTGTTAACCTGTGTCTGTTTAAATGTGTGTCTGTTAACCTGTGTGTCTGTTTGAATGTCTGTCTGTTAACCTGTGTGTAAATGTCTGTCTGTTAATCTATTTGTCTGTTTTGATGTCTGTCTGTCCTTTTATCTCTGTTTTCATCCGTTTATTTGTCGTCTGTCTGTTCTGTCTGTATGTTTGTCTGTTCGCCTGTCTGAATCATGACCAGTTCTTGTTTTCTCTTCAATTCGAACCGACCAATCACCATCACCCAAGGTACAGCAAACGAGTCCCGCCATTGGACGTCGGCGAACAGTCCTCTCCTGCTATTGGTTAAGTCCTTCCAAGCTACCGATGAGATCTACCACCCGATTGGCCGAGAACGTTTGAGTGCCGTCGTTGGATTGGATTAAAAACACGTCGGTCCCGTGAGTCTCTGAAAGCCAGCATGTGATTGGCTGAGGAAATTCGAGCGCTGGGATGATGTTCGCGCGCGCCAAGATCGTGGTGGTGGTGGCCGAGGGGGACGTTTTGATGGCCGACCATCTCCCGCTTCGCTGGTGCCCGCCGGCATCAGGGAAGGGATTGAGTTCGTGGAACTGCCGCCAGGGCGCGACGGTTCGTTGGCCGTCTCTTGTCGCTTCATTTTGGTGGGTTGTGTGGACGGTGAGGAGGGGAAGGGAAGGGGGAGTTGGGGTTTGGGCTTGCTGACGAGTGGAGAGAGAGAGAGAGAGAGAGAGAGAGAGAGAGAGAGAGAGAGAGAGAGAGAGAGAGAGAGAGAGAGAGAGAGAGATGGGAGCCTGAGGGAGAGGTGGTGGGTGTAGCGTTTCTGTAGGGTTGTTAGCATATGAGGGTGTTTGAGGCGCTGGGGATAATGGTCGCTGTTGGTAGGGTGGAGAGGAGTCACATCAGGGCGCTGGGAGTTTTTTTTGTTCGCTGGCGGTGTTTACTTCAGACGCTGGGAATTTTTTTGTTCGCTGTTGATGTTTACTTCAGACGCTGGGAATAACGTTCGCTGGCGGTGTTTGCTTCAGACGCTGGGAATTTTTTTGTTCGCTGTTGATTTTTGCTTCAGACGCTGGGAATAACGTTCGCTGGCGGTGTTTGCTTCAGACGCTGGAAATTTTTTTGTTCGCTGTTGATGTTTACTTCAGACGCTGGTTATAACGTTCGCTGGCGGTGTTTACTTCAGACGCTGGGAATAACGTTCGCTGTTGGTGTTTGCTTCAGACGCTGGGAATAACGTTCGCTGTTGATGTTTGCTTCAGACGCTGGGAATAACGTTCGCTGGCGGTGTTGGTCATCTACATCGACCTCTCCAAGACGTGAAAGATAAGCTGAGATACAACCGAGATAAGCTGATAACAGGCAAACTAAGCTTTGTGAAATACGAAAAAAAAAGATAATAATAATAATTCCACTAGACTTAATCCTCCTAAAGCTGACTTGGCTGACTGGCTGGATACGAACGAACCAGCTACCCGGGACCGGGCGTCGAACCCCGGGACCCCACACTACTGCCTCCCTCCCCCCCCCTCCTTTCCCACCACGTCCAGGGGGGATTGGGGATTGAGGGATTGGGGATTGGGGATTGGGGATAAATCCCTCATATAACAATATTTTTGTTATGATATGCAAATTGCTTGCCCCCCCCCTCCCCCTCCCACGGCCCGGGGTCACGTGATGGGATGTTGTGGTAAACATGGCAGAACGCATTGAACTCTCCATTGAACTCTGGCTGTGGTTGGTTGATTGGTGGGTCTATGACGTGATCAGCTGGCCTGTGAAGTGATTGCTTGGTCTGTGTCGTGATTGGCTGGTCTGTGTTGTGATTGGCTGGTCTGTGAAGTGATTAGTTGGTCCGTGTCATGATTGGCTGGTCTGTGTTGTGATTGGCTGGTCTGTGTTAGCTGGTCTGTGTCATGATTGGCTGGTCTGTGTTGTCTTTGTTTCAACATAAACATTGTTAGTGTCATTGTTCATGTACCAATTACCTCGTCCAATTGTGGTAATAAAACACGGGACTTTTTAATGGTGATTAGCTTCTGTCAGGTAAGGTCAAAGGTCACCTGGTGATACCCCAAGTTAAGGTCAAAGGTCACCTGGTGACGCCCAGGTAAGGTCAAAGATCAAATGGTCATGCCCAGGTTCTGTCAGGTAAGGTCAAAGGTCATCTGGTGACACCCCAAGTTAAGGTCAAAGGTCACCTGGTCATGCCCAGGTTCTGTCAGGTAAGGTCAAAGGTCACCTGGTCATGCCCAGTTTCTGTCAGGTAAGGTCAAAGGTCACCTGGTCATGCCCAGGTTGTGTCAGGTAAGGTCAAAGGTCACCTGGTCATGCCCAGGTTGTGTCAGGTAAGGTCAAAGGTCACTAGCGAACGACAGGTCATATGGATGAGCCTGGGTTGTGTCAGATAAGGTCAATAGTGATTGACGGGTTCACGCGGTGATGACCGGAGTGTCAGGTAAGGTCAAAGGTCACCACAACAGGTCACAAATTGGCAGACGGAGGGGGTGAGGGGTGGATGAGGGGCGTAACTCTACGCTCACACACAACCACGGTTCACTAACATGGGCTCTCAGCTAGTTAACACAGACACACACACACACACTCTCTCTCTCTCTCTCTCTCTCTCTCTCTCTCTCTCTCTCTCTCTCTCTCTTCTCTCTCTCCCTCTCTCTCTCTCTCCCTCTCCCCCCCTCCCCCCCCCCCTCTCTCTCTCTCTCTCTCTCTCTCTCTCTCTCTCCCCCTCTCTCCCCCCTTCTCTCTCTCTCTCTCTCTCTCTCTCTCTCTCTCCTCTCTCTCTCTCTCTCTCTCTCTCTCTCTCTCTCTCTCTCTCTCTCTCTCTCTCTCCCCTCTCTCTCTCCCCCTCTCTTCCCCCCTTCTCTCTCTCTCTCTCTCTCTCTCTCTCTCTCTCTCTCTCTCTCTCTCTCTCTCTGTGTGGCCTGATCATCGATGTTATCATAACAAAACATTACGACACATTAAGCAGTCAAGGCTAGACGACCACCAAGCCACGGGCCATGATGTGGTCCCTGGGGGGGCCAGCGTGCACTGAAGTAACACCGAGATGAAGCGGGGCTGAAGCGGGCATGAAACTGTGTTGAAGCGGGGTGGAAGAGGGGCTGAAATAGGGTTGAAGCGGAGTTGAAGCGAGGCTGAAGCGGGGCTGAAGCGGGCATGAAACTGTGTTGAAGCGGGGTTGAAGCGGGGTTGAAGAGGGGCTGAAATTGGGTTGAGGCGGGGTTGAAGCAAGGCTGAAGCGGGGCTGAAGTGGGACTCAAACCGTGTTGAAGCGGGGTTGAAGAAAGTCTGAAGTGGGGTTGAAGCTGGGCTGAAGCGGAGTTGAAGCTGGGCTGAAGTGGAGCTGAAGCGGGATCTAAGCGGGCCTGAAGCGAACACGAGGTTGTGAGAGGGTAACAGGTAAATGAAGCGGGTAAGTGGGCGAAATTAACCCCAGTGTAGCGTTTCCTTGACTGCATGTGGTCCAGACGATCGTGTTTTACACGAGTAAATGTAAATTGGAGCTTACTTGCTTATTTACATCTGTAAATTATAGTATATTGTAAAAAATACTGTAAATTTAATATATCGTAAAGAATTACTGTAGATTATGGTATATCGTAAAAATAACTGTAAATTATAGTATATCGTAAAAAATACTGTAAATTAAAGTATATCGTAAAAAAATACTGTGAATTATGGTATATTGTAAAAATTTACTGTAGATTATAGTATATCGTAAAAAATTACTGTAAATTTAGTATAACGTAAAAGATTACCGTAAATATAGAATATCGTGAAAAATTACTGCAAATTATAGCATATCGTCAAATATACTGTAAATTATAGTATAGCGTAAAAAATTACTGTAGATTATAGCATATCGTCAAATATACTGTAAATTATAGTATAGCGTAAAAAATTACGGTAGATTACAGTAAATCGTAAAAATTTACTGTAAATTATAGTATATCGCAAAATATTACTGTAAATTGTAGTATATCGTAAAAAATAACTGTAAATTATAGTATATCGTAAAACAATTACTGAAAGTTATAGTATATCGTAAAACATTACTGTAAATTATAGTATATCGTCAAAAATGACTGAAAATTATAGAATATCGTAAAAAATTTACTGTAAATTATAGTATAGTCGTAAAAAATTTACTGTAAATTATAGTACGTCGTAAAACATTCTTCTCTATCGTAATCTGACGTCATTGCGGGTAGTTCTCTTCCCAGTGGTGGTCAGTGGTGACCCCATGCCCAGTGGTGGTCAGGTCAAGGACCATTTGCAGAAGGGTCAACTGACAGTGGGTCAACTGTTCTCTATCATTACGATGACCCATTACAGGAATCTCGCCCTTATTCCTGTCTGGTGAACCACCTTCTTAATCAGCCTACCGTGTGGGACAGCGTCAAATGCTTTCTGGCAGTCCAAATACAAATAATCCATCTAGTCTTCTCTCTTGTGTCTAAGATCGAGCTCCCTCTCTCGTGGAAATCTAAGAGCGTTGATACACACGCTCCCTCCATGTTCTAAAAACCACGTTGCCTCCTATTTAAGTACATTTAAGTACATTTTCCAGACCTTTACGCCAGGCACTCGTCAAGGAGTGGATCATCACCTCCTTCCAATCTTCTTTGTTATAGACGGGGGGCGACGTTTTGCCATTTCCACCGCTCCCTTTTGCAATTTGCCTCGACATCCCGAAGAGTATATGGTCCAATTTCAACAGGAGTATTAACCTCATAGTCACCTCATATCGTTTCTAGATATCCCAATGTCTTCTAAATATCTTGCCTCTCCACTGTATCCCACTGGTGTTAAAGGGGGGCGCCATAGCATCCCCCACTGTGGCATCACTGGTGAACTCATTCCTCAGTTCCTGACACATTCTTGTGTCATCCTCGGCAACTCGTCCCCCACTGATTACTTGACTCAAGAGGAACTTATGAGAGAATGTTTTCTCGTCCACAATAATTCTTTTCCATATTTCTCTGTTCTTCCTTCCTTCTCTCTCTCTCTCTCTCTCTCTCTCTCTCTCTCTCTCTCTCTCTCTCTCTCTCTCTCTCTCTCTCTCTCTCTCTCTCATCCTGCCATACTCATTTCCTTCCTCTCTTGCAAATGCTGGCTGTCTGGAGGTGGTGTTTGGTTGACATCCATAACTTAGACATAAGACATCTCGAGACTTATGTATTCTGTGATATTTCTTTTTTTTTTTTTAACATATCATTCTCCTTTGTTTATCCTTCTTCCCTCTCTGTGAGTAAGACATGAGGCAGCCATGTTCAGCCTCTTCTTTCGTTGTCACCTTCACACACCTTCTCACCACAATGGAATGGAAATGGAAACTCCATTTCCCAAACTGGGTCATCATCGGGGGGGAAATGGTTAAGGTTTTGTTTACGTCCTGTCTCACATTTTCTTCTCTTTTTCCACGTCTATGTCCAGCACAGGGTGTCACACACTTGAGGATTATCTAATCATCAACTTTCCCAGTTGGTGTATCATATTTCGAGTATACATGTCATTATGAGGGAATGTAAGTCAGTCTTGAGAAGATAAGATAAGATAAGATACTTTATTCGTCAAATTGTTATACAAAATGTAATACAAAATGAAATTCGTTTTGGCTTTAGAGCTCCTTAGTAGTGAAATGAGGGTGTGTCAGTCCCCTCACAATCTATTGTGTTGTGTAACATGTTGGTAAACAACGTTTTCCTGTTCGAATTTTAAAAGACTTGTGTCTTCATGGCTCTCTATCGCCATGAGAATCCAGGGGTTCACACGACCCTACCTCTTTTTAATCGTAAAATCCACCCAAAGACGCTCCCCATCTTTATGAAATGAGAATCTAACAATTTCATGAACCAATTTGTTCATTTCCTCATTGTTATCATTGTATATCTGTTCACAATATGTCTCTTTGGATGTTTATATGAAGGCCAACATCACTATACACATCTTCACTACAGTTACGACACACATCTTCACTACAGTCACACACACACACACACACACACACCGTCCACCCCACTCCACTCCCTTCCTTCCCACAGTCACACACACACACACACACACACACACACACCGTCCAACCCACCCCATCCCACTCCCTTCCTTCCCAATCATGTCTTGTCCACTCTGCCTCCTTTGGGCCTCGTCCCTCTGTCTTCCCTGATGGCGTCCCACTCTGGGCAGACCAGATCCCTGGGATCTTATCTATCTTTCGAGACTTTGTACCCACCACCTCTGGCCATATCAATTATCAATTATCAAATTAGCAATTATCAAATTTCATTATGAGGGGAGGAGGAGGGGGATGGGTGGGGGTGGGGGGGTTGTACTCTTGTGTGTGAGATGGCAAACCTCATTAATTAGACAGAGGTCATTACCGTACCACTAGTGTACTAATTAGCCAGTAATCACTGTTCTACTAATGTACTAATTAGACAGTAATTACTGTTCTACTAATGAACTAATTAGGCAGTAATCACTGTTCTACTAATGTACTAATTAGGCAGTAATCACTGTTCTACTAATGTACTAATTATACAGTAATTAACCTCTACTAATGTACTAATTAGGCGGTAATCACTTTTCTACTAATGTACTAATTAGACAGTAATCACTGTTCTACTAATGTACTAATTAGACAGTAATCACTGTTCTACTAATGTACTAATTAGGGAGTACTCACTGTTCTACTAATGTACTAATTAGCCAGTCATCACTATTCTACTAATGTACTAATTATACAGTAATCACTTCTCTACTAATGTACTAATTATACAGTATTCACTGTTCTACTAATGAACTAATTAGGCAGTAATCACTATTCTACCAATCTATTAATTAGGCAGTAATCACTTCTCTACTAATTAACTAATTAGACAGTAATCACTGTTCTACTAATGTACTAATTAGGCAGTAATCACTGTTCTACTAATGTACTAATTAGCCTGTTATTACTGCGCTTAATTAAAAAGGCATTTCGTGTCATGAACCCACTCACCGCTTGCCTCCCGGGACCAGCCAAACACCATTTTCCTCATAAAAACACCCTCTCACATTCCACACCTCATAACTCGTGAGTTGTGAGGTTATTTGACCTCTTTCCAGCCAAGGGTAATGAGCACAATGGTAAACTACCCTTTCCCCTCAGTTATTAGGTGTTAAATGAGTCTGTTGTATGTATCTATGGTTGTCATATATATTAGCTGTAGGTGTGTCAGTAATGTTATCATTTCTTTCAGTTACAATATATATATGTGTATATATATATATATATATATATATATATATATATATATATATATATATATATATATATATATATATATATATATATATATATAACAAGATTTTACAATCTCACAAACAAGACAATGCTTCATTTGAACCTTCTTTTGAAACACGATGACACACTGTTCGAAACGGTTCGGAGCGAGTTACTGGTTCACAGCTTCGGTCAACTGTTTGGAAGGGTTCACAACCTCGTAATATATGAGCATATATTACACAGCGAGTCCCTCATGAAAGTGGAGGGAGTGGAGGGAGGGAGTGGAGGGAGGGAGTGGAGGGAGTGGAGGGAGGGAGGGAAGTTGAAGTTCCTCATCAAACTTCGAGTTATAACCCATAATGAAGTTACGGACGAACCTGAGGGGTGAAGTTATTCCTGCGTCCGAATGAAGCCGTGGGGTTCGAATCCCGCCTGATGTGAAGTCCTTGACCAGCCAACTGGGGGCAATGGCGACCTATGTGACTAATGACGACAAGAGCTACTACACCAGCTTTAATATCTGGGATTATAGACCTTCCAGCTCCCCTCCTTGACCACAGGATTGAGACCGGGAGAAACGCAGGGTTCGTTCGCCAAGTGAAGCAATCGAACACGCTTCGCCAGACGATGAACGAAACATCTAGGGATTTGAATAAAGGATTTGATGTGTTCGGATCGTCAGCATCTTGCTATAGGTGACATGACCCCATGACCCGAACCCTGAACCATGACCCGAATCCTGAACCATGACCCGAATCCTGAACCATGACCCGAATCCTGAACCATGACCCGAATCCTGAACCATGACCCGAATCCTGAACCATGACCCGAATCCTGAACCATGACCCGAATCCTGAACCATGACCCGAATCCTGAACCATGACCCGAATTCTGAACCATGACCCGAATTCTGAACCATGACCCGAATCCTGAACCATGACCCGAATTCTGAACCGTGACCCGAATTCTGAACCATGACCCGAACCCTGAACCATGACCCGAATCCTGAACCATGACCCGAATTATGAACCATGACCCGAATCTTGAACCATGACCCGAATTATGAACCATGACCCGAACCCTGAACCATGACCCGAATTATGAACCATGACCCGAATCTTGAACCATGACCCGAATCCTGAACCATGACCCGAACCCTGAACCATGACCCGAATCCTGAACCATGACCCGAATCCTGAACCATGACCCGAATTCTGAACCATGACCCGAATCCTGAACCATGACCCGAGTCCTGAACCATGACCCGAATTCTGAACCATGACCCGAATCCTGAACCATGACCCGAATTATGAACCATGACCGGAATCCTGAACCATGACCCGAATTCTGAACCATGACCCGAATCTTGAACCATGACCCGAATTATGAACCATGACCGGAATCCTGAACCATGACCCGAATTCTGAACCATGACCCGAATCCTGAACCATGACCCGAATCCTGAACCATGACCCGAATTCTGAACCATGACCCGAATCCTGAACCATGACCCGAGTCCTGAACCATAACCCGAATTCTGAACCATGTCCCGAACCCTGAACCATGACCCGAATCCTGAACCATGACCCGAATCCTGAACCATGACCCGAATTCTGAACCATGACCCGAACCCTGAACCATGACCCGAATTCTGAACCATGACCCGAACCCTGAACCATGACCCGAATTCTGAACCAACCATGACCCGAATTCTGAACCATGACCCGAGTCCTGAACCATGAACCGAGTCCTGAACCATGAACCGAACCCTGAACCATGACCCGAACCCTGAACCATGACCCGAACCCTGAACCATGACCCGAGTCCTGAACCATGAACCGAGTCCTGAACCATGAACCGAATTCTGAACCATGAACCGACCCCTTATCCCTTAAAGAGAATCGAACCCCTGAATAGCAGTGAATCGAACCCCTAAATAGCTGTGAATCTTGTATGGGTTCAAAGTGTCTTTCGTGTTTACGTACACACGAATGGAGAGTCATGCGTACATGAACGGTGTATTCCCATGTGCACATCATAGTTAGATACAGTCATGTGTATAGATCACATGAAAAATAACCAAGAATCTATGTGAACATTTCACAGACAGACAGACAGACAGACACACACACACACAGAAAGACAGACAGACAGACAGACAGACAGACACACACACACACACACACACACACACACACACACACACACACACACACACACGTACATGACCACATTGGCCTCCCATGTGCTGGCCATCAATACAATATGTTGATTTGATTACATGTGATTTATGCATACATATATGAATAATACATATATGAACGCGTTACTCATATATCTATATAACATTATTCCTGTGTGTGTGTGTGTGTGTGTGTGTGTGTGTGTGTGTGTGTGTGTGTGTGTGTGTGTGTGTGTGTGTGTCGGGGACCCAATACACGTGTACATGCGTACATGAATGTACATCTTATGGGTCTGTAGGTACAGTGGAGTGTACATGGGCACATCCATTGTACTCTCTGTGTTACATCTTATTCATTACTGACCACTGACAACACCCCACACTGACGGCTGACAACACCCCACACTGACGGCTGACAACACCCACACTGACGGCTGACAACGCCCACACTGACGGCTGATATCACCCCACACTGATGGCTGACAACACCCACACTGACGGCTGACATCACCCCACACTGACGGCTGACAACGCCCACACTGACGGCTGATATCACCCCACACTGATGGCTGACAACACCCCACACTGACGGCTGACAACCCTAACACTGATGGCTGACAACACCCCACACTGGCGGCTGACAACACCCACACTGACGGCTGACAACACCCCACACTGACGGCTGATATCACCCCACACTGATGGCTGACATCACCCCACACTGATGGCTGACAACACCCCACACTGACGGCTGACAACACCCCACACTGACGGCTGACAACACCCCACACTGATGGCTGACAACACCCACACTGATGGCTGACAACACCCCACACTGATGGCTGACAACACCCCACACTGATGGCTGACAACACCCACACTGACGGCTGACAACACCTCACACTGACGGCTGAGAACACCCACACTGACGGCTGACATGACCCACACTGATGGCTGACAACACCCCACACTGATGGCTGACAACACCCCACACTGATGGCTGACAACACCCACACTGACGGCTGACAACGCCCCACACTGATGGCTGACAACACCCACACTGACCACTGACAACACCCACACTGACGGCTGACAACGCCCACACTGACGGCTGACAACACTCACACTGACAACTGACAACACCACACTGACCACTGCCAACACTTGATGCATTCAGGCCGCCCAGGGTCGAGCATAGGTTCGAATCCTGGTTGCAACAGTCGGTCCACAGTCAACCCAGCTGTTCATCCATCCGTAGGGGGTTGATCTATGAAATGGTTATCTGGCTCAGGCTAGGGAGTATATATATATATATATATATATATATATATATATATATATATATATATATATATATATATATATATATAGGCCAAGCGCTCCGTGGTCCCCCGGAGCGCCGCCAGCGAGGTGCGCCTCCTCGCCTGTGTAGTCATAAGGACTGGTAACTGTGAGGGACTGGATACATCCATCTATTCATTTCGCTCGGGAAATAATCTTTTATTATTGTCATTTTGCAACGTTGAGTCACGTGGTGTGCTTTCCGCGCTGGTATTACACATACACACACACACAAACACACACACACATACACACATACACACACACACACACTCTCTCTCTCTCTCTCTCTCTCTCTCCTTCACCCCCCCTCTCTCTCTCTCTCTCCTCTCCTCTCCTCCTCTCTCTCTCTCCTCTCTCTCTCTCTCTCTCTCTCTCTCCTCTCTCTCTCTCTCTCTCTCTCTCTCTCTCTCCTTCCCCCTCTCTCTCTCCCTCTCCTCGTCTCTCTCTTCCCCCCCCCTCTCTCTCTCTCTCTCTCTCTCTCTCTCTCTCTCTCCTTCCCCCTCTCTCTCCCTCTCCTTCTCCTCTCTCTCTCTCCTTCCCTCCTCTCTCTGTCCCTCTCCTCTCTCTCCTTCCCCCCCTCTCTCTCTCCCTCTCCTCTCTCTCTCTCCTTCCCCCCTCTCTCTCTCCCTCTCCTCTCTCTCTCTCTCTCCTTCCCCCCTCTCTCTCTCTCCCTCTCCTCTCTCTCTCTCTCCTTCCCTCTCCGGTCCATCGCCAGTCGTCCCCCTCCCCCCACAAGACCTTATCATGCCCCCTAGTCTTCATTTCCCGGAAGAACTGTGTGTGTGTGTGTGTGTGTGTGCGTTATTCCCAGCACAATAGCACTAATTCCGCGTCCTTATCTACCCACACACACGGGGAAAGGGGGGGGGGGAGGGGAGAGACCCCCCTCCTCACCCATCCCTCCTTCACCATCCCCCATCACCCCTTCCCCACACCCACACCCACACCCACACCCACCCCACACCCACTCCCACACCCACTCCTCTGTCTTCAATGGATCCCCTGTTGGGACGATCCCCCCCCTTCCCCCCTCCCCCTCCTCCCCCTCCTCCTCCCCTCCCTAACCCACCCCACAATCACACACCCCCACCCCATCCCCCCTGCCCCCCCACACCACCCCACCTCCCCCATCACCACCCACACACCCCCATCCCTTCCCCCATCACCACCCACACACCCCCATCCCTTCCCTCCACCACCCACCCACCCACCCACCCATCCCTTCCCTCCACCACCCACCCACCCACCCACCCACCACGCCGCTAGCCCACCCCCACCCACCCCCACACCCTCCCCCACCTCCCTCCTTCCCCCACCCCAAAAGTCAACACATCGAAATGAACCAACATCTATCTATCTCCCCTTGGGCGGTTTCCTTCCCTCCCCTCACCCACCCCTCACCCACCCCTCTCTCTCTCTCTCTCTTCCCTCCCTCTCTACCTCCTATACACACACACACACACACACACACACACACACAGAGCTATAAGCTCTATGTCTCTCTCTCTCTTTGCTCTACATCACCATCAGCGAGTGGGTAACCATGGTCACTATCCCATCCCCCATCCCCCATTCCCCATCCCCCATCCCCCATCCCCCATTCCGCCATCCACCCATCCCCCATTCCGCATTTCCCATTCCCCATCCCCCATTCCGCCATCCCCCCATCCCCCATCCCCCATTCCGCCATCCCCCCATCCCCCATCCCCCCATCCCCCATTCCCCATCCCCCATTCCGCCATCCCCCCATCCCCCATCCCCCATTCCGCCATCCCCCCATCCCCCATCCCCCCATCCCCCATCCCCCATCCCCCATCCCCCCATGTCACTATCAACATGATCAACACACGGTCAGTGACCTCTCTCTCTCTCTCTCTCTCTCTCTCTCTCTCTCTCTCTCTCTCTCTCCTCTCTCTCTCTCTCTCTCTCTCTCTCCTTCTCTCTCTCTCTCTCTCTCTCTCTCTCTCTCTCTCTCTCTCTCTCTCTCTCTCTCTCTCTCTCTCTCTCTCTCTCTCTCTCTCTCTCCTTCCCTCTCTCTCTCCTTCCCTCTCTCTCTCTCTCTCTCTCTCTCTCTCTCTCTCTCTCTCTCTCTCTCTCTCTCTCTCCCTCGCTCACCCCATTTAAACCACCCCCTCCCTTCCTCTCCTATAGATAAACCCCCACACACACCCTCCCACACACACACACCTACAACACCCCTTTCCCTAACCCCCCCCCCATTCCCACATCTTACCCATCCCCACACATCACCCGCACACCTGATCAACACGACGTAAACCAGCCAATTTCCCACACCCACCTGGACGACTACAAACACTGCTTCGCCAATATGTAATTTCCATATATTTCTCTCTTTTCAACTATTCGCCATTTCCCGCGTTAGCGAGGTAGCGTTAGGAACAGAGGACTGGGGCCTTTTTTGGAATATCCTCACCTGGCCTCCTTCTCTGTTCCTTCTTTTGGAAAATTAAAAAAAAGAAAACGAGAGGGGAGGATTTCCAGCCCCCCCGCTTCCTCCCCTTTTAGTCGCCTTCTACGACACGCAGGGAATACGTGGGAAGTATTCTTAATCCCCTATCCCCAGGGATATATATATATATATATATATATATATATATATATATATATATATATATATATATATATATATACATACATAAAAAATCTCTTTTTTCCTTTTTTTTCCATGGGGGGGGAAGAAATTAACATGATATGGCTTTTATATCCATGCAAAAAGAGAGAGAGAGAGAGAGAGAGAGAGAGAGAGAGAGAGAGAGAGAGAGAGAGAGAGAGAGAGAGAGAGAGGCAGTTTTTTAAATGCCTTTTTTTTAACCATAATGTGGGTGGAGAGAGCGCCACAATCTTGCCTTATTTCCTGTCGTTTTAAAAAACGTAA
>NC_092225.1:98316923-98334423 GCF_036320965.1 Panulirus ornatus
TTAAATAAGTTGGAGGATCAATAAGTAAATAAGTTGGAGGATCAATAAGTAAATAAGTTGGAGGATCAATAAGTAAATAAGTTGGAGGATCAATAATTAAATAAGTTGGAGGATCAATAATTAAATAAGTTGGAGGATCAATAAGTAAATAAGTTGGAGGATCAATAAGTAAATAAGTTGGAGGATCAATAAGTAGATAAGTTGGAGGATCAATAAGTAAATAAGTTGGAGGATCAATAAGTAAATAAGTTGGAGGATCAATAAGTAAATAAGTTGGAGGATCAATAAGTAAATAAGTTGGAGGATCAATAAGTAGATAAGTTGGAGGATCAATAAGTAGATAAGTTGGAGGGTCAATAAGTAAATAAGTTGAGGGATCAATAAGTAAATAAGTTGGAGGATCAATAAGTAAATAAGTTGGAGGATCAATAAGTAAATAAGTTGGAGGATCAATAAGTAAATAAGTTGGAGGATCAATAAGTAAACAAGTTGGAGGAAAAAGAAGTAGAAGGATCAATAAGTAACTAAGTTGGAGGATAAATACGTAAATAAGTTGTAGGATCAATAAGTAAATAAGTTGGAGGAAAAACAAGTAGAAGGATCAATAAGTAAATAAGTTGGAGGATCAATAAGTAAATAAGTTGGAGGATCAATAAGTAAATACGTTGGAGGGTCAATAAGTAAATAAGTTGGAGGATCAATAAGTAAATAAGTTGGAGGGTCAATAAGTAAATAAGTTGGAGGATCAATAAGTAAATAAGTTGGAGGATCAATAAGTAAATAAGTTGGAGGATCAATAAGTAAATAAGTTGGAGGATCAATAAGTAAATAAGTTGAGGGATCAATAAGTAAATAAGTTGGAGGATCAATAAGTAAATAAGTTGGGGGATCAATAAGTAAATAAGTTGGAGGATCAATAAGTAAATAAGTTGGAGGATCAATAAGTAAACAAGTTGGAGGAAAAAGAAGTAGAAGGATCAATAAGTAACTAAGTTGGAGGATAAATACGTAAATAAGTTGTAGGATCAATAAGTAAATAAGTTGGAGGAAAAACAAGTAGAAGGATCAATAAGTAAATAAGTTGGAGGATCAATAAGTAAATAAGCTATCTCGGTAGCAGACGACAGATTAGAGATATCAGAAAGCGTCATAAGGAGGTATTTGGAGAATTCTTCCCCCTTCCTCCTCCTCCTCACGCCTCCTCCTCCTCCTCCTCTTCCTCCTCCTCCTCCTCCTCTTCCTCCCGCCTCCTCCCGCCTCTCTCAAAATTGAATATACCATTGCTAGGGATCGCCCGTGCTAAAAGACACACTCTATATCGCTTTCCAACACCTCTTGGTTATTTTGTGTCTGTGGTCGATGGTTTTATGCTTTTGGTTTACGCAAAGTGGGCCTGTTTACTGCCCTCTCTCTCTCTCTCTCTCTCTCTCTCTCTCTCTCTCTCTCTCTCTCTCTCTCTCTCTCTCTCTCTCTCTCTCTCGTATGATAGGCATGTAACCAGATTCGATCAACAATGACGGAACGAAATTATTTCCAGGCTGCTGATGTCTGATCAGACAGATGTTTGTGAATATCTATAGATACGTAGGGCAGACAAGAGACGAGACATTGATAGACAATAGAAAGACACATAGACAATAGAAAGACATATAGACAATAGAAAGACACATAGACAATAGAAAGACACATAGACAATAGAAAGACATATAGACAATAGAAAGACATATAGACAATAGAAAGACACATAGACAATAGAAAGACACATAGACAATAGAAAGACATATAGACAATAGAAAGACACATAGACAATAGAAAGAAACATAGACAATAGAACGACATATAGACAATAGAAAGACATATAGACAATAGAAAGACATATAGACAGTAGAAAGACATATAGACAATAGAAAGACATATAGACAATAGAAAGACATATAGACAGTAGAAAGACATATAGACAATAGAAAGACATATAGACAATAGAAAGACATATAGACAATAGAAAGACATATAGACAATAGAAAGACATATAGACAATAGAAAGACATATAGACAATAGAAAGACATATAGACAATAGAAAGACATATACAATAGAAAGACACATAGACAGTAGAAAGACATATAGACAATAGAACGACATATAGACAATAGAAAGACATATAGACAATAGAAAGACATATAGACAATAGAACGACATATAGACAATAGAAAGACATATAGACAATAGAAAGACATATAGACAATAGAAAGACATATAGACAATAGAAAGACATATAGACAATAGAAAGACATATAGACGATAGAAAGACATTTACAATAGAAAGACACATAGACAATAGAAAGAAACATAGACAATAGAAAGACATATAGACAGTAGAAAGACATATAGACAATAGAACGACATATAGACAATAGAACGACATATAGACAATAGAAAGACATATAGACACAACAGGGAATAGGTGGGAAAAGCCTAGGCAATAAGGATAGACCAACAAGGATAGACAAAGACGAGCAGAGGAAGATAGACAACAGTAGAGAGAGAGAGAGAGAGAGAGAGAGAGAGAGAGAGAGAGAGAGAGAGAGAGAGAGAGAGAGAGAGAGAGAGAGAGAGAGAGAGAGAGAGAGGTGGTACTACGTCAATGAAAAGCCAGAAAATTAGGCAGTTCCCCACTGACGACGAACGAAGACTTCGCTTATATAACGAATTCCTTTATCGAATGATTCGACACTTGAGGCATCTACTGAACACAGAATGGTCCTCCTCACCACAGGCCCCCCTCCCCCCTTTTTCAACACCCCCCCTCTACCATGAAAAAGCTTTGTAACTCAACCCTGAAAGTCGTCGTCCAATACTTCACATGTGAGACATAAGCCAACCAATCAACTGAGGTATTTAACACAACACTGAGCGAACTAGTGCGTGTGACTGGGAGTCAGCATTGAGCAAGGGTTTTCTTTCTCCATCTTTTTTTACTTTTTTCTTACCTTGGGATGAACGAGACTAACTGGGGAAGTTCGTCCTGGGAGAAGGCAAAGACGACGCCAGCAGCAGCTAAAGCTAAAGCTAAAAAGGAAATTGGATGAGACATTTGGGGGAGTCCAGTTAAACTCAAGGTGGGACCAGCTCAGCTTACTGAAGGAGCACCAACAAACGCCAACACCAACACCATCACCAACAAACGCCAACACCATCACCAACAAACACCAACACCATCACCAACGAACGCCAACACCAACACCATCACCAACGAACGCTAACACTAACACCATCACCAACAAACGCCAACACCAACACCATCACCAACAAACACCAACACCAACACCATCACCAACAAACGCCAACACCAACACCATCACCGACAAACACCAACACCAACACCATCACCAACAAACGCCAACACCAACACCATCACCAACAAACGCCAACACCAACACCATCACCAACAAACGCCAACACCAACACCATCACCAACAACACCAACACCAACACCATCATCAACAAACACCAACACCATCACCAACAAATACCAACACCAACAAACGCCAACACCAACACCATCACCAACAAACACCAACACCATCACCAACAAACGGCAACACCAACACCATCACCAACAAACACCAACATTATCACCAACAAACGCCAACACTATCACCAACAAACGCCAACACCATCACCAACAAACACCAACACCATCACCAACAAACGCCAACACCAACACCATCACCAACAAACACCAACACCAACACCATCACCAACAAACACCAACACCAACACCATCACCAACAAACGGCAACACCAACACCATCACCAACAAACACCAACACCATCACCAACAAACGGCAACACCAACACCATCACCAACGAACGCCAACACCAACACCATCACCAACAAACACCAACACCAACACCATCACCAACAAACGCCAACACTAACACCATCACCAACAAACACCGACACCAACACCATCACCAACAAACACCAACACCAACAAACACCAACACCAACACCATCACCAACAAACACCAACACCAACACCATCACCAACAAACACCAACACCAACACCATCACCAACAAACGCCACACCAACACCATCACCAACACCAACAAACACCAACACCAACACCATCACCAACAAACGCCAACACCAACACCATCACCAACAAACACCAACACCAACACCATCACCAACAAACACCAACACCAACACCAACACCATCACCAACAAACGGCAACACAACACCATCACCAACAAACACCAACACCAACACCAACACCATCACCAACAAACGCCAACACCAACACCATCACCAACAAACGGCAACACCAACACCATCACCAACAAACGCCAACACCAACACCATCACCAACAAACACCAACACCAACACCAACACCATCACAACAAACGCCAACACTAACACCATCACCAACAAACACCGACACCAACACCATCCAACAAACCCAACACCAACATCACCAACAACACCACACCACACCACACCAACACCACACCATCACCAACAAACACCAACACCAACACCATCACCAACAAACACCAACACCAACACCATCACCAACAAACGCCAACACCAACACCATCACCAACAAACGCCAACACCAACACCATCACCAACAAACACCAACACCAACACCAACACCAACACCATCACCAACAAACGCCAACACCAACACCATCACCAACAAACGCACACACACCAACACCATCACCAACAAACACCAACACCAACACCAACACCAACACCACCAACAAACACCAACACCAACACCATCACCAACAAACGGCCAACACCAACACCATACCACAACACACAAACACAACACACCAACAACACACAACAAACACCAACACCAACACCAACACCAACAACCCAACACCACATCACAACAAACGCAACACACATCACCAACACCAACACCACACCCAACACAACAACACCAACACCATCAACACCAACACCAACACCACCAACACCAACCACCAACACCAACACCAACACCAAACACCCCACAACACCACACCCACACCCAGACACACCCCACACCCAGGCACACCCCACACCCAGACACACCCCACACCCAGACACACCCTACACCCAGACACACCCCACACCCAGACACACCCCACACCCAGACACACCCCACACCCAGACACACCCAGGCACACCCAGACACACCCCACACCCAGACACACCCCACACCCAGACACACCCCACACCCAGACACACCCCACACCCAGGCACACCCAGGCACACCCCACAGGCAAGCCCAGCCCTCACCCCCCCCCCCCCCATGCCACGGCTCTGCACCCCCTACACCCCCATCCCCACCCAGCAGAGAGAGAGAGAGAGAGAGAGAGAGAGAGAGAGAGAGAGAGAGAGAGAGAGAGAGAGAGAGAGAGAGAGAGAGAGAGAGAAGGAGATTACTACTACTACTGATAATGATAATAATAATAATAATAATAATAATAATAATAATAATAATAATAATAATAATGATAATAATGATAATAATAATAATAATAATAATAATAATAATAATAATAATAATAATAATAATAATAATAATAATAATAATAATAATAATAATAATAATAATGATAATAATAATAATTACAATAAGATAGATAAAAGACTTTCTGTCTCTCTGTTGATCAACATACCTACAACTTTTTCTCCAGCCCAACACAACCTAACCACAACAGAGGATGGTTATAACATACAACCAAGACATGACCATAGACGACCCAAGGTTGTGGCCAAACCTGTCCTTCTGGACGACATAAGAAGAGCTGACTGCTGACAGCTGGCTGCTGGCTGACAGCTGACGCTGACGCTGACGCTAGTTCCGGGTTCCCCTGGTGACAAGGTCTTAATTGGTCACCAAAATTACTCTCTTTCTTTGTTGTTTTATCGTAAATCAACGCTCAGGTCTCAAAACCTAAGACCTTCGTTGTATATCAACTGACTGTTATACTTCTCTCTTGTGTCTCCCCTGATGATGTGATTATGACACGAAAGTGCACTTGGGAACTTATCGTGTTTCATTTTCCCCGTGGACTCAGGAATATAATTGATCACGTGCAAAATTGTGATCCTTTCCAATATATATATATATATATATATATATACGAATAAAGTGTATATGAACGCGCACCTTCATAGAACATACAAAGCTCCAACAGCCAGGATCGAACCTGGGACCCCTTGTGCAAGAGGCAGGCATGCTAACCGCTAGGCTAAGGGACTGTATAATAGGAAACAACTATACGAAATACTAAGTACTCGAATACCCTTCGTCTCACAATGGTGAGCAACGGGGTCTATACCGGTTGTTTCCGAACAGAACACATAGCCAGCTGAGAGCGTTTTACCGAACCTGACTGTACAACGCGGAGGTATATGAATACGAATAAAGTGTATATGAACGCGCACCTTCATAGAACATACATAGTGAGACGAAGGGTATTCGAGTACTTAGTATTTCGAATGGTTGTTTCCTATTGTACAGTCCCTTAGCCTAGCGGTTAGCATGCCTGCCTCTTGCACAAGGGGTCCCAGGTTCGATCCTGGCTGTTGGAGCTTTGTATGATATATATATATATATATATATATATATATATATATAGCGAGCATATAATACCTCTGAAACTTCTCTTCTTTTTCAACAAAGATATTTATTTCCAGGTTCCAGAGACGAGGCCACTCAGGTATTTTAGAGTTCCATAACTCTTCCAGAGTTCATGGAAGACATAGATCTCCAGAGGGGGAAGGGCCTCCTCCTCCTCCTCCTCCTCGCCCTCCTCCTCCTCCTCGACCTCGACCTCCTCCTCCTCCTCCTCCTGGCCTGTAATTACCGGAGGGGGGAATCGAAGCCTCGGTGTCCAGACTCGAGCTGCTGCTTCGAATACCTTCGCCGCACGACACGACACGACAGTGGAACCTCCCTCACAAAAATGAACTTCGATCAAAGATAATTTTCTCTCTCTCTCTCTCTCTCTCTCTCTCTCTCTCTCTCTCTCTCTCTCTCTCTCTCTCTCTCTCTCTCTCTTTTCTTTCTTTCTCCCCCTCTTCCCCCCCCACCCCCGGCTCAGTGTCGACCAGTCGACGTTGCAGCGGCAACGTCGAGCACAGTGAGAGATGTGTCGACCAGTAGTCGACCCAATGGCTCGACCGTGTGTTCTGTGTTTGTTCTGTGTATTATTATCATCTTCGTGGGTTCGACTGGTTTTCGACCCTGACTATCATGACTAATAGTCGTACCGTCGTGCTCAAAGGTCGTACCGTCGTGCTCAAGGGTCGTACCCTCGTGCTCAAGGGTCGTACCGTCGTGCTCAAGGATCGTACCGTCGTGCTCAAGGGTCGTTCCGTCGTGCTCAAGGATCGTCAGGTCGTGCTCAAGGGTCGTACCGTCGTGCTCAAGGGTCGTACCGTCGTGCTCGAGGATCGAACCGTCGTGCTCAAGGGTCGTACCGTCGTGCTCAAGGGTCGTACCGTCGTGCTCAAGGGTCGCAAGGTCGTGCTCAAGGATCGTAAGGTCGTGCTCAAGGGTCGTACCGTCGTGCTCAAGGGTCGAACCGTCGTGCTCAAGGGTCGTACCGTCGTGCTCAAGGATCGTACCGTCGTGCTCAAGGGTCGCACCGTCGTGCTCAAGGATCGTACCGTCGTGCTCAAGGGTCGTACCGTCGTGCTCAAGGGTCGTACCGTCGTGCTCAAGGATCGTACCGTCGTGTTCAAGGATCGTACCGTCGTGCTCAAGGGTCGTACCGTCGTGCTCAAGAATCGTACCGTCGTGCTCAAGGGTCGTACCGTCGTGCTCAAGGGTCGTACCGTCGTGCTCAAGGATCGTACCGTAGTGCTTAAGAATCGTACCGTCGTGTTCAAGGGTCGTACCGTCGTGCTCAAAGGTCGTACCGTCGTGCTCAAGGGTCGAACCGTCGTGCTCAAGGATCGCTCCGTCGTGCTCAAGGATCGTACCGTCGTGCTCAAGGGTCGAACCGTCGTGCTCAAGGATCGCTCCGTCGTGCTTAAGAATCGTACCGTCGTGCTCAAGGGTCGTACCGTCGTGCTCATGGGTCGTACCGTCGTGCTCAAAGGTCGTACCGTCGTGCTCAAGGATCGTACCGTCGTGCTCAAGGGTCGAACGGTCGTGCTCAAGGGTCGTACCGTCGTGCTCAAGGATCGTACCGTCGTGCTCAAGGGTCGAACGGTCGTGCTCAAGGGTCGTACCGTCGTGCTCAAGGGTCGAACCGTCCTGTTCAAGGGTCGTACCGTCATGCTCAAGGATCGTACCGTCGTGCTCAAGGGTCGTACCGTCGTGCTCAAGGGAATTTTAAGCACACAGGATACGTCAAGGAATGAGATAGAGAAACACACACACACACACACACACACACGAGAGAGAGAGAGAGAGAGAGAGAGAGAGAGAGAGAGAGAGAGAGAGAGAGAGAGAGAGAGAGAGAGAGAGAGAGAGAGAGGTAATTACAGTGGGAGGGACCGGATCAAAGTGAAACAGACCAAGAAAAACATGGCGGGAGCGGTCAAAGGCACAAGCGAAACGACGTCATTAGAAACAGATGGGACGGTCCATTAAGAACGAAGAGGAACGGACGGACCAATAGGAACGGAAGGAACGGACCAATAGGAACGGAAGGAACGGACTAATAGGAACGGAAGGAACGGACCAATAGGAACGGGAGGAACGGACCAATAGGAACGGAAGGAACGGACCAATAGGAACGGAAGGAACGGACTAATAGGAACGGAAGGAACGGACCAATAGGAACGGAAGGAACGGACCAATAGGAACGGAAGGAACGGACCGATAGAAAGAGATTAAAAATGGGACAGTAGGGACACGGGGAACGAACCAGTGCCCTATAAAGATATGGGGGGGATATGTACATAGTGCCATTAGAGGGGGACTTGTCCCCCCCTCCCTCCCCCAGTATGTGGCCGGTGAGAGGGGCTCTCACTCCCCCAGTATGTGGCTGGTGGGAGAAGCTCTCACTCCCCCAGTATGTGGCTGGTGGGAGAGGCTCTCACTCTCCCAGTATGTGGCTGGTGGGAGAGGCTCTCACTCCCCCAGTATGTGGCTGGTGGGAGAGGCTCTCACTCCCCCAGTATGTGGCTGGTGGGGAGGTTCTCACTCCCCCAGTATGTGGCTGGTGGGAGAGGCTCTCACTCCCCCAGTATGTGGCTGGTGGGAGAGGCTCTCATTTCCCAGTATGTGGCTGGTGGGAGAGGCTCTCACTCGCCCAGTATGTGGCCGGTGGGAGAGGCTCTCACTCCCCCAGTATGTGGCTGGTGGGAGAGGCTCTCACTCCCCCAGTATGTGGCTGGTGGGAGAGGCTCTCACTCCCCCAGTATGTGGCTGGTGAGAGGGGCTCTCACTCCCCCAGTATGTGGCTGGTGGGAGAGGCTCTCACTCCTCAGTATGTAGCCGGTGGGAGAGGCTCTCACTCCCCCAGTATGTGGCTGGTGGGAGAGGCTCTCACTCCCCCGGTATGTGGCTGGTGAGAGACGCTCTCACTCCCCCAGTATGTGGACGGTGGGAGAGGCTCTCACTCCCCCAGTATGTGGCTGGTGGGAGAGGCTCTCACTCCCCCAGTATGTGGGCGGTGAGAGAGGCATCCACTCCCCAGTATGTGGCTGGTGGGAGAGGCTCTCACTCCCCCAGTATGTGGCTGGTGGGAGAGGCTCTCACTACCCCAGTATGTGGCTGGTGGGAGAGGCTCTCACTCACCCAGTATGTGGCTGGTGGGAGAGGCTCTCACCCCCCCCCAGTATGTGGCTGGTGGGAGAGGCTCTCACTCCCCCAGTATGAGGCTGGTGGGAGAGGCTCTCACTCCCCCAGTATGTGGCTAGTGGGAGAGGCTCTCACTCCCCCAGTATGTGGCTGGTGGGAGAGGCTCTCACTCCCCCAGTATGTGGCTGGTGGGAGAGGCTCTCACTCCCCCCAATACGTGGCTGGTGGGAGAGGCTCTCACTCCCCAAGTATGTAGCTGGTGGGAGAGGCTCTCACTCCCCCAGTATGTGGCTGGTGGGAGAGGCTCTCACTCCCTCTGTATGTGGCTGGCGGGAGAGGCTCTCACTTCCCAAGTATGTGGCTGGTGGGAGAGGCTCTCACTCCCCAGTATGTGGCTGGTGGGAGAGGCTCTCACTCCCCCAGTATGTGGCTGGTGGGAGAGGCTCTCACTCCCCCAGTATGTGGCTGGTGGGAGAGGCTCTCACTCCCCAGTATGTGGCTGGTGGGAGAGGCTCTCACTCCCCCAGTATGTGGCTGGTGGGAGAGGCTCTCACTCGACCAGTATGTGGCTGGTGAGAGAGGCTCTCACTCCCCCAGTATGTGGACGGTGGGAGAAGCTCTCACTCCCCCAGTATGTGGCTGGTGAGAGGCATCCACTCCCCAGTATGTGGCTGGTGGGAGAGGCTCTCACTCCCCCAGTATGTGGACGGTGGGAGAGGCTCTCACTCCCCCAGTATGTGGACGGTGAGAGAGGCATCCACTCCCCAGTATGTGGCTGGTGGGAGAGGCTCTCACTCCCCCAGTATGTGGCTGGTGGGAGAGGCTCTCACTCCCCCAGTATGTGGCTGGTGGGAGAGGCTCTCACTCCCCCAGTATGTGGCTGGTGGGAGAGGTTCTCACTCCCCCAGTATGTGGCTGGTGGGAGAGGCTCTCACTCCCCCAGTATGTGGCTGGTGGGAGAGGCTCTCACCCCCCCCAGTATGTGGCTGGTGGGAGAGGCTCTCACTCCCCCAGTATGAGGCTGATGGGAGAGGCTCTCACTCCCCCAGTATGTGGCTGGTGGGAGAGGCTCTCACTCCCCCAGTATGTGGCTGGTGGGAGAGGCTCTCACTCCCCCAGTATGTGGCTGGTGGGAGAGGCTCTCACTCCCCCAGTATGTGGCTGGTGGGAGAGGCTCTCACTCCCCCAGTATGTGGCTGGTGGGAGAGGCTCTCACCCCCCCCCAGTATGTGGCTGGTGGGAGAGGCTCTCACTCCCCCAGTATGTGGCTGGTGGGAGAGGCTCTCACTCCCCCAGTATGTGGCTGGTGGGAGAGGCTCTCACTCCCCCAGTATGTGGCTGGTGGGAGAGGCTCTCACTCCCCCAGTATGTAGCCGGTGGGAGAGGCTCTCACTCCCCCAGTATGTGGCTGGTGGGAGAGGCTCTCACTCCCCCAGTATGTGGCTGGTGGGAGAGGCTCTCACTCCCCCAGTATGTGGCTGGTGGGAGAGGCTCTCACTCCCACAGTATGTGGCTGGTGGGAGAGGCTCTCACTCCCCTAGTATGTGGCTGGTGGGAGAGGCTCTCACTCCCCCAGTATGTGGCTGGTGGGAGAGGCTCTCACTCCCCCAGTATGTGGCTGGTGGGAGAGGCTCTCACTCCCCCAGTATGTGGCTGGTGGGAGAGGCTCTCACTCCCCCAGTATGAGGCTGGTGGGAGAGGCTCTCACTCCCCCAGTATGTGGTTGGTGGGAGAGGCTCTCACTCCCCCAGTATGTGGCTGGTGGGAGAGGCTCTCACTCCCCCAGTATGTGGCTGGTACGAGAGGTTCTCACTCCCCCAGTATGTGGCTGGTGGGAGAGGCTCTCACTCCCCCAGTACGAGGCTGGTGGGAGAGGCTCTCACTCCCCCAGTATGTGGCTGGTGGGAGAGGTTCTCACTCCCCCAGTATGTGGCTGGTGGGAGAGGCTCTCACTCCCCAGCAGCTGACGGTTGTTACGGATCAATATCTTGTCTCAGCTGACGACCCACCACTGGAACCACTGTAGCTGACGAACCACCAGTGGAACCACTGTAGCTGACGACCCACCAGCTAGTATCACTGTAGCTGACGACCCACCAGCTAGTACCACTGTAGCTGACGACCCACCAGCTAGTATCACTGTAGCTGACGACCCACCAGCTAGTACCACTGTGGCTGACGACCCACCAGCTAGTATCACTGTAGCTGACGACCCACCAGTGGTACCACTGTAGCTGACGACCCACCAGTGGTACCACTGTAGCTGACGACCCACCAGTGGAACCACTGTGGCTGACGACCCACCAGCTAGTACCACTGTAGCTGACGACCCACCAGTGGTACCACTGTAGCTGACGACCCACCAGTGGTACCACTGTAGCTGACGACCCACCAGCTAGTACCACTGTAGCTGACGACCCTCAGTTGCTACCACTGTAGCTGACGACCCACCAGTGGTACCACTGTATCTAATGACCCACCAGTGGTACCACTATAGCTGACGACCCACCAGTGGTACCACTGTAGCTGACGACCCACCAGCTAGTACCACTGTTGCTGACGACCCACCAGTGGTACCACTGTAGCTGACGACCCACCAGTGCTACCACTGTATCTAATGACCCACCAGTGGTACCACTGTAGCTGACGACCCACCAGTGGTACCACTGTAGCTGACGACCCACCAGTGGTACCACTGTAACTGACGACTCACCAGTGGTACCACTGTAGCTGACGACCCACCATCGGTACCACAGTAACTGACAACCCACCAGTGGTACCACTGTAGCTGACGACCCACCAGCAGTCCCACTGTAGCTGACGACTCACCAGCAGTACCACTGTAGCTGACGACCCACCAGTAGTACCACTGTAGCTGACGACCCACCACCTAGTACCACTGTAGCTGACGACCCACCAGTGGTACCACTGTAGCTGACGACCCACCAGTGGTACCACTGTAGCTGACGACCCACCAGTAGTACCACTATAGCTGACGACCCACCAGCAGTCCCACTGTAGCTGACGACTCACCAGCAGTACCACTGTAGCTGACGACCCACCAGCAGTACCACTGTAGCTGACGACCCACCAGTAGTACCACTGTAGCTGACGACTCACCAGCAGTACCACTGTAGCTGACGACGCACCAGCAGTCCCACTGTAGCTGACGACTCACCAGCAGTACCACTGTAGCTGACGACCCACTAGCGGTACCACAGTAGCTTACGACCTACCAGTGGTACCACTGTAGCTGACGACCCACCAGTAGTACCACTGTAGCTGACGACCCACCAGTACCACTGTAGCTGACGACCCACCAGCAGTACCACTATAGCTGACGACCCACCAGTGGTACCACTGTAGCTGACGACCCACCAGTGGTACCACTGTAGCTGACGACCCACCAGTGGTACCACTGTAGCTGACGACCCACCAGTGTTACCTGACGTAATAAGGGTCAAATTAAAGGCCAGACCATTATACCAGGGGTCGTACCGTCGCGCTCATTGGTCGTACCGTCGTGCTCGGCCAATCACGACATATCTTTGTTCTACCACTCAGGAATCCTATCCAATCGCAGCGCCGCATTCCACAGCCAATCAAAATCGACGTATCACCAAACATTCTACTACACATGAATGCTGCAACCAATCAGCAGGCATTACGTCACGGCAAGAAAGACTCCAGCCAATTAGCAGGCAGTGCGTTACGGCACGAAAGAATTCCAGCCAATCAAGAGGCAATGCGTCATGGCAGGGAAGACTCCAGCCAATCAGCAGCCGGTACGTCACGGTAGGAAAGACTCCAGCCAATTAACAGGCAATGCGTCACGGCAGTGAAGACTCCAGCCAATCAAGAGGCAATGCGTCATGGCAGGGAAGACTCCAGCCGATCAGCAGCCGGTACGTCACGGTAGGAAAGACTCCAGCCAATCGACAGTCAGTACGTCACGGCAGGAAAGACTCCAGCCGATCAACAGGCAATGCGTCATGGCAGGGAAGACTCCAGCCAATCAGCAGGCAGTACGTCACGGTAGGAAAGACTCCAGCCAATTAACAGGCAATGCGTCATGGAAGGGAAGACTCCAGCCAATCAGCAGGTAGTACGTCACGGTAGAAAAGACTCCAGCCAATCAACAGGCAATGCGTCATGGCAGGAAAGACTCCAGCCAATCAGCAGGCAGTACGTCACGTCAGGAAAGAATTTGTGTTACTGGAACACAACAGAACACAGTCCGGGCGTCCCTCACCATCATGTGTTGTGGTAACACTCGACCAACACAACCCGTCCACAACCATCGTCTCTACCCAGCCTTCTCCTCACTATCCTTGTGCTCCTCTCTGCTCCCCACCTATCCTTGTGCTCACCAAAGCTCCCCACCTATCCTTGTGCTCACCCCAGCTCCCCACCTATCCTTGTGCTCACCCCAGCTCCCCACCTATCCTTGTGCTCACCCCAGCTCCCCACCTATCCTTGTGCTCCTCTCTGCTCCCCACCTATCCTTGTGCTCACCCCAGCTCCCCACCTATCCTTGTGCTCACCAAAGCTCCCCACCTATCCTTGTGCTCACCCCAGCTCCCCACCTATCCTTGTGCTCCTCTCTGCTCCCCACCTATCCTTGTGCTCACCCCAGCTCCCCACCTATCCTTGTGCTCACCAAAGCTCCCCACCTATCCTTGTGCTCACCCCAGCTCCCCACCTATCCTTGTGCTCACCCCAGCTCCCCTCCTATCCTTGTGCTCACCCCTGCTCCCCACCTATCCTTGTGCTCACCCCAGCTCCCCACCTATCCTTGTGCTCACCCCAGCTCCCCACCTATCCTTGTGCTCACCCCAGCTCCCCACCTATCCTTGTGCTCACCCCAGCTCCCCACCTATCCTTGTGCTCACCCCAGCTCCCCACCTATCCTTGTGCTCACCCCAGCTCCCCACCTATCCTTGTGCTCACCCCAGCTCCCCACCTATCCTTGTGCTCACCCCAGCTCCCCACCTATCCTTGTGCTCACCCCAGCTCCCCACCTATCCTTGTGCTCACCCCAGCTCCCCACCTATCCTTGTGCTCACCCCAGCTCCCCACCTATCCTTGTGCTCACCCCAGCTCCCCACCTATCCTTGTGCTCACCCCAGTTCCCCACCTATCCTTGTGCTCACCCCAGCTCCCCACCTATCGTTGTGCTCACCCCGGCTCCCCACCTATCCTTCTGCTCACCCCAGCTCCCCACCTATCCATGTACTCACCCCAGCTCCCCACCTATCCTTGTGCTCACCCCAGCTCCCCACCTATCCTTGTGCTCACCCCAGCTCCCCACCTATCCTTGTGCTCACCCCAGCTCCCCACCTATCCTTGTGCTCACCCCAGTTCCCCACCTATCCTTGTGCTCACCCCAGCTCCCCACCTATCCTTGTGCTCACCCCGGCTCCCCACCTATCCATGTACTCACCCCAGCTCCACACCTATCCTTGTGCTCACCCCAGCTCCCCACCTATCCTTGTGCTTACCCCAGCTCCCCACCTATCTATGTACTCACCCCAGCTCCCCACCTATCCTTGTGCTCCTCTCTGCTCCCCACCTATCCTTGTGCTCACCCCAGCTCCCCACCTATCCTTGTGCTTACCCCAGCTCCCCACCTATCTATGTACTCACCCCAGCTCCCCACCTATCCTTGTGCTCCTCTCTGCTCCCCACCTATCCTTGTGCTCACCCCAGCTCCCCACCTATCCTTGTGCTTACCCCAGCTCCCCACCTATCCTTGTGCTCACCCCGGCTCCCCACCTATCCATGTACTCACCCCAGCTCCACACCTATCCATAGACTTACCCAAAGCTCCCCACCTATCCATGTACTCACCCAAAGTTGGCCACCTATCCTTGTGCTCACCTCAGCTCCCCACCTACCCTTGTGCTCACCCCAGCTCCCCACCTATCCATGCACTCAAAACTCCCCACCTATCCATGGACTCACCTCATCTCCCCACCTATCCATGTACTCAAAGCTCCCCACCTATCCTTGTGCTTACACCAGCTTCCCACCTATCCATATACTCACACAAAGCTCCCCACCTATCCTTGTGCTCACCCCGGCTCCCCACCTATCCTTGTGCTCACCCCAGCTCCCCACCTATCCATGCCCTCAAAGCTCCCCACCTATCCATGGACTCACCTCATCTTCCCACCTATCCATGCACTCAAAACTCCCCACCTATCCATGGACTCACCTCATCTCCCCACCTATCCATGTACTCACCCCAGCTCCCCACCTATCCTTGTGCTCACCCCAGCTCCCCACCTATCCATGTACTCACCCCAGCTCCCCACCTATCCTTGTGCTCACCCCAGCTCCCCACCTATCCATGTACTCACCCCAGCTCCCCACCTATCCTTGTGCTCACCCCAGCTCCCCATCTATCCATGTACTAACCCCAGCTCCCCACCTATCCCTGTGCTCCCTCAGCTCCCCACCTATCCATGTACTCACCCCAGCTCCCCATCTATCCAGCCAGGCACAGGGAGAGATTTCCATCCAATCCAGACCTTCCAGCTGAACGCTTCAGCACCAAAATATCTCGACTGCCTCTATGACGCATCAACCTGGGCTGGACTGCCTCCATGACGCACCAAACCTGGCCGGACTGCCTCCATGACGCACCAAACCTGGCCGGACTGCCTCCATGACGCACCAAACCTGGCCGGACTGCCTCCATGACGCACCAAACCTGGCTGGACTGCCTCTATGACTCACCAAACCTGGCTGGACTGCCTCTATGATGCACCAAGCCTGGCCGGACTGCCTCTATGACGCACCAAGCCTGGCTGGACTGCCTCTGTGACGCACCAAGCCTGGCTGGACTGCCTCCATGACGCACCAGACCTGGCTGGACTGCCTCTATGATGCACCAAACCTGGCTGGACTGCCTCTATGACGCACCAAGCCTGGCTGGACTGCCTCCGTGACGCACCAAGCCTGGCTGGACTGCCTCCGTGACGCACCAAGCCTGGCTGGACTGCCTCTATGACGCACCAAGCCTGGCTGGACTGCCTCTATGACACACCAACCTTGGCTAGACTGCCTCCATGACACACCAACCTGGGCTGGACTGCCTCCATGACGCACCAAGCCTGGCTGGACTGCCTCTATGACGCACCAAACCTGGCTGGACTGCCTCTATGACGCACCAAACCTGGCTGGACTGCCTCTAGGACACCCCAAGCCGGGCTGGACTGCCTCTAGGACGCACCAAACCTGGCTGGACTGCCTCTATGACGCACCAAACCTGGCTGGACTGCCTCAATGACGCACACACTGGGTCACAAGTCTCATCTCCAGATTGGCGTTCGACCCGAAACATGAACGCAACCCGAGCCAGGAGAGGTCTGACCTGGGGGTGACCTGACCTAGGGCACAAGGTCATTACTACATGTCCTGGTGGTTTACTGACCCACCTCTGGCCACAGGCCTGGGTGGAAGGGGGAGGTGAAGGACGAGGGTGAAAAAGGAAAAGAAAACGACGAAAGAAAAAAAAGGACGAGGGTGAAAAAGGAAAAGAAAACGACGAAAGAAAAAAATGTCTCAGAAAACTGGGTGAAAAGTGTGTGTGTGTGTGTGTGTGTGTGTGTGTGTGTGTGTGTGTGTGAGGCAGGGGCAAGACTGAGCCACCTGGACAGACAAGGAAAGAAGGACAACGTATTCACCCTCACCAAAGGACCCATCCCTGTGGCTCCCTCCTC
>NC_092225.1:98339423-98511923 GCF_036320965.1 Panulirus ornatus
ACCTCCCAATTGACTTGACCCTCAACCCTACTGTACCTAATAACCTTGCTCTTATTCACATTTACTCTTAACTTTCTTCTTCCACACACTTTACCAAACTCCGTCACCAGCTTCTGCAGTTTCTCACATGAATCCGCCACCAGCGCTGTATCATCAGCGAACAACAACTGACTCACTTCCCAAGCTCTCTCATCCCCAACAGACTTCATACTTGCCCCTCTTTCCAAGACTCTTGCATTTACCTCCCTAACAACCCCATCCATAAACAAATTAAACAACCATGGAGACATCACACACCCCTGCCGCAAACCTACATTCACTGAGAACCAATCACTTTCCTCTCTTCCTACACGTACACATGCCTTACATCCTCGATAAAAACTTTTCACTGCTTCTAACAACTTGCCTCCCCCACCATATATTCTTAATACCTTCCAAAGAGCATCTCTATCAACTCTATCATATGCCTTCTCCAGATCCATAAATGCTACATACAAATCCATTTGCTTTTCTAAGTATTTCTCACATACATTCTTCAAAGCAAACACCTGATCCACACATCCTCTACCACTTCTGAAACCACACTGCTCTTCCCCAATCTGATGCTCTGTACATGCCTTCACCCTCTCAATCAATACCCTCCCATATAATTTACCAGGAATACTCAACAAACTTATACCTCTGTAATTTGAGCACTCACTCTTATCCCCTTTGCCTTTGTACAATGGCACTATGCACGCATTCCGCCAATCCTCAGGCACCTCACCATGAGTCATACATACATTAAATAACCTTACCAACCAGTCAACAATACAGTCACCCCCTTTTTTAATAAGTTCCACTGCAATACCATCCAAACCTGCTGCCTTGCCGGCTTTCATCTTCCGCAAAGCTTTTACTACCTCTTCTCTGTTTACCAAATCATTTTCCCTAACCCTCTCACTTTGCACACCACCTCGACCCAAACACCCTATATCTGCCACTCTGTCATCAGACACATTCAACAAACCTTCAAAATACTCATTCCATTCCATATATATATATATATATGTGTGTGTGTATATATATATATATATATATATATATATATATATATATATATATATATATATATATATATATATATATATATATATTTTTTTTTTTTTCATACTATTCGCCATTTCCCGCATTAGCGAGGTAGCGTTAAGAACAGAGGACTGGGCCTTAGAGGGAATATCCTCACCTGGCCCCCTTCTCTGTTCCTTCTTTTTTGGAAAATTAGAAAAAAAAAACGAGAGGAGAGGATTTCCAGCCACCAGCTCCCTTCCCTTTATATATTGGTCCAAAGTGGAGGTTGGTCTGCAACCAGAGTGTGTGATGTCACCATGGCCGTTTGATCTGTGTATGGATGGGATGATGAAAGAGGTGGCAAATGCGAGGGCCCTTAGCGGTAAGTAGGGGGGGGGGAGATCCCCAGGGTGGTGGGGATGGGGAGGCTTAGGGACAGGGGGGGGGGTGGGGTGTGGGGGGGGGGGAGGGACGAGTCACTGGTGGCAGTGACTGCTGGAGCTGATGACTGAGTCTGGAGGAGGTTTGTGGAAGGGTCAAGTTGAGAGATTTGGACGTGACGTGACGGACGTGACGTGACGTGAGAGAGAGAGAGAGAGAGAGAGAGAGAGAGAGAGAGAGAGAGAGAGAGAGAGAGAGAGAGAGAGAGAGAGAGTGGTGGCGAATGTGTTTTGGGGGTGTGGACATTAGACCCATGGGAGTGGACGGGACAGCAGGTGGAACTTAAAGAAAACGAGGTGAACCCAGACAGTGATATTCAAGGGGTAACTACTGTCTTGAATGCCTTAAAGAAGACAATGTGGCAAGTGAAGAATGCTTGAGGTAGTTTGAGGAGCGAGACACACAGAAAAACATGAGTTACAGGCAGAGGAAGGAAGAAAATGGGAAGATAAATGGCTATTAGAAAATGAGCATCAAAACAAAAACAAAAACAAAAAAATATTATATAAAATGGACTTCAATTGGTTCTAGATTTCCTTGGAAGGAAGAAAGGAAGAAAATGGGAAGATAAATGGCTATTAGAAAATGGGCATCAAAACAAAAACAAAAAAAAAAATATTATATAAAATGGACTTCAATTGGTTCTAAATTTCCTTGGAAGGAAGAAAGGAAGAAAATGGGAAGATAAATGGCTATTAGAAAATAGGTATCAAAACAAAAACAAAAAAAAAAATATATATAAATGGACTTCAATTGGTTCTAGATTTCTTTCAAGGCCATTCATGAAAAACGGAACTGTTGGGTCACTGGTGAGTCCAAGGAGGGACATAAGAGCGTTGCTGTAAGGCTGAGCCTTGAAATGGTGGCCTTTATCGACCCTTAGCCTCCCAGCTCCTGATACCTAGCTACCTTCATCATCTGAAGTACGTAGACTGAGCCCTTAGCAATCAGTGTCCTGAAATAAGGGTATAATATATGACCTGAAGTGGCCTGAAGTGGCCTAAAGTGGCCTGAAGTGGCCTAAGGCTGACCCCCCTTAGCAATCGTGTTATAAATAAGGGTATAATCTATGACCTGAAGTGTCCTGAAGTGGCCTGAAGTGGCCTGAAGTGGCCTAAAGTGGCCTGAAGTGGCCTAAAGTGGCCTGAAGTGGCTTCAGAATGGCCTTCAAGCAACCAAAACTGAGGTGGGTGGGGGGGGGTCACTCAGCGCTGAAATCCGTCAGTGTGAAAAGAAAAAAGAAAAAAAGAAAAGTAAACAGACGAAAAACAACAACAACAAAAAAAATGAAAATGTGTCTTGACCTTATTGGTAAATATGGCGTTCTATTGGGCCACGCCTCGTGACGTAGAATGGCATGTATTCTATGCGATGCACCGACGAAAAATGGTGTTCACTGAGGTAAAACTCATGTTGCAGTGCAGTTGTGGTGGTGGTGAAACACACACACACACACACACACACACACACACACACACACACACACACACACACACAGAGGCGGATGACGAAGCGAATTCCAAAAGGTCAGGTTTCTGACCTTTCAGTAAATTCAGATATTCCATGCCTGCCTTATGTTCATACACACACACACACACACACACACACACACACACACACACACACACACACACACATATATATATATATATATATATATATATATATATATATATATATATATATATATATATATATATATATATATATATATCTTGCCATGACGCGAATATTTTGTGTATCGCTCGTACGCGATCATTATTTCGCTTTTATTTAAGAGATTATCACGGACTCTAGTGAAAATAAAGCTCAATAAAGCTTAAGAAAATATAATTCTATAAGAACTTATCATCCAGCTCATCATTCATGACGAGATAAGCACACAATCAGCCACGAATGTAAAGGAAAACATTAAGGTATGAGTTGGTCGATCTTTCCCTTTAGTATCCCCTCCTCCTCCACCACACTGCGACAACAGAAAACGTATCCATACACTCCAATCATTTCTATCACACATAAACAATTTTAGTATTTCTCCTTAACCCAAAGATTTATATTCCTCTAAAATATTGTTTTAAATGATTCTATAGAAATTCTTATTCATTATGCAGCTACTTCATATATGAGAGCAAATGTATAAACACCAGAAAGCCATATTCGTAAGTAATTGTGGCTGTATTCGCCTCCATAAGATGAAAATAAGACATTAATATAGAAGAAATACGTAAGGAGAAATACGTTAAGACCTTTTTCTCTTATTTACCAGCGAGGTCTCGACAATGGCGGGGGCGGCAAAACCAACCCCCCTGAGTGACGTCATGTCTTCTCCGGTCAAAGTTGTTTCAAGACTTGAAGACAAAAGGCGACGGGGGGGGGGGGGGGGAGGAGGAGGAGGAGGGGGACGTGGAGGAGGAGGAGGAGGTGGAGGAGGCGGAGGAGGGGGAGGGGGACGTGGAGGAGGAGGAGGAGGTGGAGGAGGCGGAGGAGAAGGAGGGGGGAGGAGGAGGAGGAGGAGGAGGAGGAGGAGGAGGAGGAGGAGGAGGAGGTTGACTGACTCGGTTTGTTATATGGGGGGGGGGGGGGAAACGCTCGGGGGAAAAAAGAAACGTGCGGGAAAAACGCGCGGGGAAAAAAAACGCGCAGGGAAATAAAAAAAAAAAACGCGGGGAAAAAAAACGCGCTGGGAAAAAAAGCGCGGGAAAAACGCATGTGGGGAATAAAAAAAACGCGGGAAAAACGCGCGGGGAAAAAAAGCGTGGAAAAACGCATGTGGGGAATAAAAAAACGCGGGAAAAACGCGCGGGGGAATAAAAAAAACGCGGGAAAAACGAGCAGGGGGAATAAAAAAAAACGCGGGTGCATCAAAATATGTTAATGGGAAGGGATGTATATTATCGTTTTTCCAATTTCCTGACGTGCTGGAAGGTGGAAGATACGGAAACATATGGGAAACAAACTCATAAGACGGGAAACAAACTCATGACATAAGACAGATATCCACTGGGTTATAACGAAGTAGGGAAACGATTGGCATTAGTAAAAGAAAAAAAAAGGTTTTTTTGATTACGTACGATAAGTGGAATTTATTGGCAAATTGGTGGGAGCTGAACAGCCATATAAATTGGGTGAGGTGGAGGGCGTGTGGGGTGTGGGTGGAGGGGAAGCAGGTAATTTTTCTGTATATCCATTATTACTCATCTCAATATGACAGAGTTAAATTACCATCATTTCGATCTATGTTCCTTAGGGCAATACGTATTTTTGCAGTCCAAAGTTTATTCACGTGATAACTAAAAATCGTGGCTCAATTTTAAATGTTTTCACGTGATAACTAAAAATCGTAGCTCAATTTTAAATGTCTTTACGTGATAACTAAAAATCGTAGCTCAATTTTAAATGTCTTCACGTGATAACTAAAAATCGTAGCTCACTTTTAAATGTCTTCACGTGATAACTAAAAATCGTGGCTCAATTTTAAATGTCTTCACGTGATAACTAAAAATCGTAGCTCAATTTTAAATGTCTTCACGTGATAACTAAAAATCGTAGCTCAATTTTAAATGTCTTCACGTGATAACTAAAAATCGTAGCTCAATTTTAAATGTCTTCACGTGATAACTAAAAATCGTAGCTCACTTTTAAATGTCTTCACGTGATAACTAAAAATCGTAGCTCAATTTTAAATGTCTTCACGTGATAACTAAAAATCGTGGCTCAATTTTAAATGTCTTCACGTGATAACTAAAAATCGTAGCTCAATTTTAAACGTCTTCACGTGATAACTAAAAATCGTAGCTCAATTTTCAAATATTTAATATTTGTATTTTTTTTTTTCACTTTAGTATTTAAAACCAATTTTTGAAAGAGGTAAAGACACCGTTGTCATTTGGGTAAAATCCTCTCTCTCTCTCTCTCTCTCTCTCTCTCTCTCTCTCTCTCTCTCTCTCTCTCTCGCTCTCTCTCTCTCTCTCTCTCTCTCTCCCCTGAAGGTTACAGGAATTTCATGCCAAAAATATTTTAAAAATTCGGCGACATCAAATATTCCTGACATTTTTTTTTCTTCTTTTGGCAGAGTCTGACAACATTGATGGCTGGCAATCAAATTCGAGGCACAAACCCCTGCTAACTCTCTGCCAAGTCTTATATATATATATATATATATATATATATATATATATATATATATATATATATATACTTCTTTCTTCTTTTAAACTATTTGCCATTTCCCGCGTTAGCGAGGTAGCGTTAAGAACAGAGGACTGGGCCTTTTTTGGAATATCCTCACCTGGCCCCCTTCTCTGTTCCTTCTTTTGGAAAATTAAAAAAAAAAAAAGAGAGGGGAGGATTTCCAGCCCCCCGTTCCCTCCCCTTTTAGTCGCCTTCTACGACACGCAGGGAATACGTGGGAAGCATTCTTTCTCCCCTATCCCTAGGGATATATATATATATATATATATATATATATATATATATATATATATATATATATATATATATATATATATTCCTAGCAATCCACGGGGAAAATGAAACACGATAAGTTCCCAAGTGCACTTTCGTCTCATAATCACATCATCAGGGGAGACACATGAGAGAAACAGAACAGTCACTTGATATACCACGAAGAGACGTTGCTAAGACGCCATTTCGTAATGTCGTTCATTCATTGCCTTCCTGATTGTTAGAACGACCCCTCGCCACAAACCTCATTCAATCAAGACATTCTCAGTGGAATGAACACGTCCCCTAGCTGTTAATGTGCTGAACATCCACGTCTCTGTATTAGCCATTGGTCCTGTCCATCACCTCCAACAGATGGCTCTCTCGCCCGGTGTGTTTACGTCTGTATACCAAGGACTAGTATCTCATCACTCTCGCTTGTGTATCCCGTCTCTGGATGTCAAATCTTAGTTGATCATCCCTCCAACAGATGGCATTGTCGTTGGTGAATTCCGTCCGGATAGCAAATCTTAGTTTAGCCTCACTCCAATAGATGGCGTTGTTGTTGCTGGTGTGTGTGTGTGTGTGTGTGTGTGTGTGTGACATTGAAATCATGAAAGAATGAAGTGATTCTTCGATCATTGGCATGATAAAGGGTAAATCACTGTGGTTTGGTCGTCATCTGAGCGAACGGTAAGCGTCAAAGAACTAAGCATTGTGAGATATATACGATCACTCAGAAAATAGGAAGTTAGGCTCTGTGTTGATGACCAGGGGGACTTAATAGTTAGGTTAAGAGTTAAACCACATAGTGAGAATGTTCTCTCTCTCTCTCTCTCTCTCTCTCTCTCTCTCTCTCTCTCTCTCTCTCTCTCTCTCTCTCTCTCTCTCTCATTCAAAAACTTCGTACATTAGGGTCGTGCTCTCTCGCCTCCTATATTAATAACCTTGAACAACCCATCCATAACACATATACGATCTCGTAAATACGAGACATTTTCACCGTTGCCGAGCTCCCATACCCTTCCCCCTCCCCATTCCCCCCTTCACTATCCCTGTTGCCCATCAAAGTTCCCTTATTTCCCTGTTGCTATGCGCGACCCATTCCCATCCCCTTTCCCTTCCTTCCGTGTTTACGTTGCTATACGCTGATCCTCTTATTAATGTTGCCATGCATGGCTTTAAAGCTTTTATTTTTATCATACTTTAATTTCATCATGCACACTCACCCATTCTCATATTTTACCTTTGCTATTTATGTGGTGAAATTCATAGTAGCCTTTTATCATGCATAGTTTCTATATCATTATCAAAAATGGTGTCTTGGTACTCACGTCGCCATGGCGGTAGCTGGCAACTCGTTATTCCTCTTACGTCCTCTGAAAAAAAAATATGAAAATCTTGATCAGCCTTTCAATATGAAAGGTTTTCTTAATTCGAAATGAGAAGTAAACCACATTGGTCTACTGTGATGTAAAACTAGGTGACTTTATACGTTGGTTCTTACATGAATAAAACTCTTGATTACTTCTGTGATTTGAAAAGGGGGGGGGGAATTATAATCAGGATCCACACGCGTCCTGGGAAATGAAAGTAACTCATCTGCCCAGTTCCCGGATTAGAAATCATGCCACTATTTCAGTATGAATATGTAACCTGAGGGCTCATTTAATCTCGTCTAAATTTTCAATGTGCTCTTTACTTATATATACCTCTCAATCAAACGTATCAAAAGATCCTAAATGATGAACATTGTAGTTAAATTTGCAGCAAAAACACAAATATTGGAAACAACTTATCATCTTCACAACCCTGGTATAAAATCTGAAAATTGTTTAGAGCGGAATTTCAGGAAATTCCCAAACTAATTTCCCCTTGTAAAAATGAATATATATATTTTTCTATATTCCTCCCCAGCGGTGGAAATTTGCCAGACAGGGAGGGAGAGCGGGAGAGAGAGGCAGAGAGCGCGCGAGAGAGAGGAGAGGGGGGAAAAGCTTGGTTCTCCCGACGTCCATAATGCAAGGGACAAGTCGCGTCTCTCAAAGCCGCTGGTACGAGGGGGTCGGGGGCGCCAGTGCATGTCTGTCTCCCGCCGTGAGCAGACGTCGCACCTCCTCGGCTTTAAGCTCTGCTCTGTTGCCACTTTAAAATCCTCCTTTGAAAACAAAGGCTAAAAAATTTCATCCATTTTAGGACCCCATGAAAGGCTGATAAACTAAAAAAGAAAAGGAAAAAAAAAAACGCGTAAATCCATCGACATTTATCCAAAACGCGTAGAGAAAATGCTTAAAGAAAACGGGACACCTGAAAACAAAATGCGCCACAAAAGCGACCAAAGCTTTTCATCTTCTTTTTTCGCTTTTATTTATCTATAAATCAATAAAAACCTAGTTTAAATATTATCTTGTATTGTTTTACTACACCGTAAACTGGGTATTTACTTGTGAAATAGTGTGGCCGACATACGCTAAGGGCAAGATGGCGCCTCGGTGTCTCCCTTGCTTAAGGCCAAGGGCGGGTAAGGCTTTTTGCACCACCGTGGTGGCGTCGGGGGCATGGGAGGCTCCTCTTTAGGACAACTGCGCTTGTTAGTCCTCGAGGGAAGATGGTACGACCCTTGAGCACGACGGTACGACCCTTGAGCACGACGGTACGACCCTTGAGCACGACGGTACGGCCCTTGAGCACGACGGTATGATCCTTGGGTACGACGGTACGACCCTTGAGCACGATGGTATGATCCTTGAGCACGACGGTATGATCCTTGGGTACGATGGTACGACCCTTGAGCACGATGGTATGACCCTTGAGCACAACGATACAATCCTTGAGCACGACGGAATGACCCTTGAGCACGACGGGACGACCCTTGAGCACGACGGTACGATCCTTGAGCACGACGGTACGACCCTTGAGCACGACGGGACGACCCTTGAGCACGACGGTACGATCCTTGAGCACGACGGTACGATCCTTGAGCACGACGGTACGACCCTTGAGCACGACGGTACGATCCTTGAGCACGACGGTACGACCCTTGAGCACGACGGTACGACCCTTGAGCACGATGTTGCGGCCCTTGAGCATGACGGTACGACCCTTGAGCACGACGGTACGACCCTTGAACACGACGGTACGACCCATGAACACGACGGTACGATTCTTGAGCACGACGGTACGATTCTTGAGCACGACGGTACGACCCTTGAGCACGATGGTACGACCCTTGAGCACGACGGTACGACCCTTGAGTACGACGTTACGACCCTTGAGCACGACGGTACAATCCTTGAGCAGGCGGTACGACCCTTGAACACGACGGTACGACCCTTGAGCACGACGATACAATCCTTGAGCATGGCGGTACGACCCTTGAACACGACGGTACGACGCTTGAGCACGACGGTGCGACCCTTGAGCACGATTGTACGACCCTTGAGCACGACGGTACGACCCTTGAGCACGACGGTACGACCCTTGAGCACGACGGTACGACCCTTGAACACGACGGAACGACCCTTGAGCACGACGGTGCGACCCTTGAGCACGATTGTACGACCCTTGAGCACGACGGTACGACCCTTGAGCACGACGGTACGACCCTTGAGCACGACGGTACGATCCTTGAGCACGACGATACGATCCTTGAGCATGGCGGTATGACCCTTGAACACGACGGTACGACCCTTGAGCACGACGGTACGATCCTTGAGCACGACGGTACGACCCTTGAGCACGACGGTACGATCCTTGAACACGACGGAACGACCCTTGAGCACGACGGTGCGACCCTTGAGCACGATTGTACGACCCTTGAGCACGACGGTACGACCCTTGAGCACGACGATACAATCCTTGAGCATGGCGGTACGACCCTTGAACACGACGGTACGACCCTTGAGCACGACGATACAATCCTTGAGCACGACGGTACGACCCTTGAGCACGACGATACGACCCTTGAGCACGACGGTACGACCCTTGAGTACGACGGTACGACCCTTGAGCACGACGGCACGACCCTTGAGCACGACGGTACGACCCTTGAGCACGACGGTACGACCCTTGAGTACGACGGTACGATCCTTGGGTGTGAAACCCACGTTTTTGACGTACCATCGTGCCTCTGGGGTTCAGCTCTCAAATCAATCATGTATAACAATTTGAGAAACATACATACATACATACATTATTATCTATTTATTTATTTTGCTTTGTCGCTGTTTCCCGCGTTAGCGAGGTAGCGCAAGGAAACAGACGAAAGAAATGGCCCAACCCACACCCATACACATGTATATACATACGTCCACACATGTAAATATACATACCTATACATCTCAATGTACACATATATATACACACACAGACATATACATATATACACATGTACATAATTCATACTGTCTGCCTTTATTCATTCCCATCGCCACCTCGCCACACATGGAATAACAACCCCCTCCCCCCTCATGTGTGCGAGGTAGCGCTAGGAAAAGACAACAAAGGCCCCTTTCGTTCACACTCAGTCTCTAGCTGTCATGTAATAATGCACCGAAACCACAGCTCCCTTTCCACATCCAGGCCCCACACAACTTTCCATGGTTTACCCTAGACGCTTCACATGCCCTGGTTCAGTCCATTGACAGCACATCGACCCCGGTATACCACATCGTTCCAATTCACTATATTCCTTGCACGCCTTTCACCCTCCTGCATGTTCAGGCTCCGATCACACAAAATCTTTTTCACTCCATCTTTCCACCTCCAATTTGGTCTCCCACTTCTCCTCGTTCCCTCCACCTCCGACACATATATCCTCTTGGTCAATCTTTCCTCACTCATCCTCTCCATGTGCCCAAACCACTTCAAAACACCCTCTTCTGCTCTCTCAACCACGCTCTTTTTATTTCCACACATCTCTCTTACCCTTACGTTACTCACTCGATCAAACCACCTCACACCACACATTGTCCTCAAACATCTCATTTCCAGCACATCCATCCTCCTGCGCACAACTCTATCCATAGCCCACGCCTCGCAACCATACAACATTGTTGGAACATACACTATACATACATAAATAGTTTTTCTTCCCACCATTCGCCATTTCCCGCGTTAGCGAGGTAGCATTACGAACAGAGGACTGAGCCTTTGAGGGAATATCCTCACTTGGCCACCTTCTCTGTTCCTTCTTTTGGAAAGTTAAAAACGAGAGGGGAGGATTTCCAGCCCCCCGCTCCCTCCCCTTTTAGTCGCCTTCTACGACACGCAGGGAATACGTGGGAAGTATTCTTTCTCCCCTATCCCCAGGGATAACATATGTATATATATATATATATATATATATATATATATATATATATATATATATATATATATATATATATATATATGTATATATATACGTGGCTACACTCTCTCCTCAAGTACATCTAAACCAAAGTAGACAAATTACAAGCCCAGAGTGGACCTAGCCAAGCAGGGAGCAAGCAGGCAGGGGAGGAAGCAGGGAAGCAAGCAAGGAGATAGAGAAGGAAGCAGGTAAACAAGCAGGCAGGTAGGTAAACAAGCAAGCTGGCAGGTAAACAAGCAAGCAGACAGACAGGTAAACAAGCAAGCAAGCAGACAGGTAAACAAGCAAGCATGCAGGCAGGTGAACAAGCAGGTAGGCAGGTAAACAAGCAGGCAGGTAAGTAAACAAGCAGGTAGGCAGGTAAATAAGCTAGCAGATGGGCAGGTAAACAAGCAAGCAGATGGACAGGTAAACAAGCAGGCAGGCAGATAAACAAGCAAGAGCAGGCAGATAAACAAACAAGCAGGCAGGCAGGTAAACAAACAAACAAGCAGGCAAGCAGGTATCCACCTGCTCTGAGTGTAAACAGAGACATTTCCTCCCTTTAATACACTCCCTCCCTCCCTCCCTCCCTCCCTCCCACCTTCCCTCCCTTCTTCCCTCCATCCCTCCATCCCACCTTCCCTCCCTCCTTCCCTCCTTCCCTCCCACCCTCCCTCCCACCTTCCCTCCCTCTCACCCTCCCTCCCTCCCTCCATCCTTCCCTCCCTTCTTCCCTCCCTCCCACCCTCCATCCCTCCCTCCTTCCCCCCCTTCCTCCCTCCCACCTTCCCTCCCTTCTTCCCTCCCTCCATCCCTCCCTCCTTCCCCCCTTCCTCCCTCCCACCTTCCCTCCCTTCTTCCCTCCCTCCATCCCTCCCTCCTTCCCTCCTTCCCTCCTTCCCTCCCTGGGGACCAGCAAGGACCGTCCGTGATCGAGATGGGACTGACGTAACCCTCGTCTCTCCCACGGACAAGGACGGGAGGACGCACGTACGCCGGGACGCATGCGTATATCTTGCTCCCTCGTGCGTCAACACCCCCCTCCCCTCCCCCCTACCCCCCCATTGTGCGTTGGAGTGGTGTGTGGTCCGTGGCAACACTACGCACGTACGCACGTACGCACGGACGCACGTACGCACGGACGCACGGACGCACGTACGCACGGACGCACGGACGCACGTACGCACGGACGCACGGACGCACGTACGCACGGACGCACGTACGCACGGACGCACGTACGCACGTACGCACGGACGCACGGACGCACGTACGCACGGACGCACGGACGCACGTACGCACGGACGCACGGACGCACGTACGCACGGACGCACGTACGCACGTACGCACGGACGCACGGACAGGTGGTTCCTAACCATCTACTGATCCGCGGACAACCTAACCTGACGTCACCAGATAAGCTGAGCATGTGTGACGCAACGTCACATTTAAGAGAAAGCTGAGCTTTGTGACGCAAGGTGACGAATTAAGCTGAGCCTTTTGGACTCAGTGTCATCAGATAAGCTGAGCTTTGTGACGCAACGTAACCAGATAAGCTGAGCATGAGAACACATTGTCATCAGGTAAGCTGAGCTTTGTGACGCAACGTAACCAGATAAGCTGAGCCTGAGAACACATTGTCATCAGATAAGCTTAGCTTTGTGACGCAACGTAACCAGATAAGCTGAGCCTGAGAACACACTGTCATCAGATAAGCTTAGCTTTGTGACGCAACGTAACCAGATAAGCTGAGCCTGAGAACACATGGTCATCAGATAAGCTTAGCTTTGTGACGCAACGTAACCAGATAAGCTGAGCCTGAGAACACACTGTCATCAGATAAGCTTAGCTTTGTGACACAACGTAACCAGATAAGCTGAGCCTGAGAACACACTGTCATCAGATAAGCTTAGCTTTGTGACGCAACGTAACCAGATAAGCTGAGCCTTTTGAACTCAACGTCATCAGATAAGCCGAGCTTTGTGACGCAACGTAACCAGATAAGCTGAGCTTTGTGACGCAGCTTAACCAGATAAGCTGAGCTTTGTGACGCAGCTTAACCAGATAAGCTGAGCTTTGTGACGCAACGTAACCAGATAAGCTGAGCCGTGTGACGCAGTGCCACCAGTCAGGTCCAGCCAGTTCCTGAAGTTCGATCAATACACCAGGTAATTACCCTGATAATGACCACCAGGTAATTACCCTGATAATGACCACCAGGTAATTACCCTGATAATGACCACCAGGTAATTACCCTGATAATGACCACCAGGTAATTACCCTGATAATGACCACCAGGTAATTACCCTGATAATGACCACCAGGTAATTATCCTGATAATGACCACCAGGTAATTACCCTGATAATGACCACCAGGTAATTACCCTGATAATGACCACCAGGTAATTACCCTGATAATGACCACCAGGTAATTACTCTGATAATGACCACCAGGTAATTACCCTGATAATGACCACCAGGTAATTACCCTGAAAATGACCACCAGGTAATTACACTGATAATGACCACCAGGTAATTACCCTGATAATGACCACCAGGTAATTACACTGATAATGACCACCAGGTAATTACACTGATAATGACCACCAGGTAATTACCCTGATAATGACCACCAGGTAATTACCCTGATAATGACCACCAGGTAATTACACTGATAATGACCACCAGGTAATCACCCTGATAATGACCACCAGGTAATTACCCTGATAATGACCACCAGGTAATTACACTGATAATGACCACCAGGTAATTACACTGATAATGACCACCAGGTAATTACCCTGATAATGACCACCAGGTAATTACCCTGATAATGACCACCAGGTAATTACACTGATAATGACCACCAGGTAATCACCCTGATAATGACCACCAGGTAATTACACTGATAATGACCACCAGGTAATTACACTGATAATGACCACCAGGTAATTACACTGATAATGACCACCAGGTAATTACACTGATAATGACCACCAGGTAATTACCCTGATAATGACCACCAGGTAATTACACTGATAATGACCACCAGGTAATTACACTGATAATGACCACCAGGTAATTACCCTGATAATGACCACCAGGTAATTACCCTGATAATGACCACCAGGTAATTACCCTGATAATGACCACCAGGTAATTACCCTGATAATGACCACCAGGTAATTACCCTGATAATGACCACCAGGTAATTACCCTGATAATGACCACCAGGTAATTACCCTGATAATGACCACCAGGTAATTACCCTGATAATGACCACCAGGTAATTACCCTGATAATGACCACCAGGTAATTACCCTGATAATGACCACCAGGTAATTACCCTGATAATGACCACCAGGTAATTACCCTGATAATGACCACCAGGTAATTACACTGATAATGACCACCAGGTAATTACCCTGATAATGACCACCAGGTAATTACCCTGATAATGACCACCAGGTAATTACCCTGATAATGACCACCAGGTAATTACCCTGATAATGACCACCAGGTAATTACCCTGATAATGACCACCAGGTAATTACACTGATAATGACCACCAGGTAATTACACTGATAATGACCACCAGGTAATTACCCTGATAATGACCACCAGGTAATTACACTGATAATGACCACCAGGTAATTACCCTGATAATGACCACCAGGTAATTACCCTGATAATGACCACCAGGTAATTACCCTGATAATGACCACCAGGTAATTACACTGATAATGACCACCAGTTGTGTTGATTATGCTTGCCGTAAATCAATGTTATTCTTGAATGATAATTAGGTAAATATCCTTGACCTACTTACTGCATGGAACGATATATTATACCCTATATATATATATATATATATATATATATATATATATATATATATATATATATATATATATATATATATATATATATATATATATATATATATATTGATTACTACAGTCATACGTTCGCCGAAGTCTGGGGGGGGGATTGGGTAATCTCTCTGGGGGGGAACCCAGTAATCTCTGGGGACGCAGGAATGTCAGCGTTCTTGCAGTCAATCTCTGGGGGTGTCCAGTAATCTCTGGGGGTGTCCAGTAATCTCTGGGGGTGTCCAGTAATCTCTGGGGGTGTCCAGTAATCTCTGGGGGTGTCCAGTAATCTCTGGGGGTGTCCAGTAATCTCTGGGGGTGTCCAGTAATCTCTGGGGGGTCCAGTAATCTCTGGGGGTGTCCAGTAATCTCTGGGGGTGTCCAGTAATCTCTGGGGGTGTCCAGTAATCTCTGGGGGGTCCAGTAATCTCTGGGGGTGTCCAGTAATCTCTGGGGGTGTCCAGTAATCTCTGGGGGTGTCCAGTAATCTCTGGGGGTGTGGTGGGTGGGAGGCTTTGGTTCTCCACCTGGGTATGAGTTCTCAGGGGGGTTGTGTTATTCTGGGGGTGGAGTGGGGGGGGGGTTGTGGTGGGGTGTTATAAGTGGTTCCCATGTCCTGGTGGAGGTGGTTTATTTGTCCTGGTGGAGGTGGTTTATTTGTCCTGGTGGAGGTGGTTTATTTGTCCTGGTGGAGGTGGTTTATTTGTCCTGGTGGAGGTGGTTTAATTGTCCTGGTGGAGGTGGTTTATTTGTCCTGGTGGAGGTGGTTTAATTGTCCTGGTGGAGGTGGTTTAATTGTCCTGGTGGAGGTGGTTTAATTGTCCTGGTGGAGGTGGTTTAATTGTCCTGGTGGAGGTGGTTTATTTGTCCTGGTGGAGGTGGTTTATTTGTCCTGGTGGAGGTGGTTTATTTGTCCTGGTGGAGGTGGTTTATTTGTCCTGGTGGAGGTGGTTTATTTGTTCTGGTGGAGGTGGTTTATTTATCCTGGTGGAGGTGGTTTATTTGTCCTGGTGGAGGTGGTTCATTTGTCCTGGTTGAGGTGGTTTATTTGTCCTGGTGGAGGTGGTTTATTTGTCCTGGTGGAGGTGGTTTATTTGTCCTGGTGGGGGTGGTTTATTTGTCCTGGTGGAGGTGGTTTATTTGTCCTGGTGGAGGTGGTTTATTTGTCCTGGTTGAGGTGGTTTATTTGTCCTGGTGGAGGTGGTTTATTTGTCCTGGTGGAGGTGGTTTATTTGTCCTGGTGGAGGTGGTTTATTTGTCCTGGTGGAGGTGGTTTATTTGTCCTGGTGGAGGTGGTTTATTTGTCCTGGTGGAGGTGGTTTATTTGTTCTGGTGGAGGTGGTTTATTTGTCCTGGTGGAGGTGGTTTATTTGTCATGGTGGAGGTGGTTTATTTGTCCTGGTGGAGGTGGTTTATTTGTCCTGGTTGAGGTGGTTTATTTGTTCTGGTGGAGGTGGTTTATTTGTCCTGGTGGAGGTGGTTTATTTGTCCTGGTGGAGGTGGTTTATTTGTCCTGGTGGAGGTGGTTTATTTGTCCTGGTGGAGGTGGTTTATTTGTCCTGGTGGAGGTGGTTTATTTGTTCTGGTGGAGGTGGTTTATTTGTTCTGGTGGAGGTGGTTTATTTGTCCTGGTGGAGGTGGTTTATTTGTCCTGGTGGAGGTGGTTTATTTGATCCTGGTGGAGGTGGTTTATTTGTTCTGGTGGAGGTGGTTTATTTGTCCTGGTGGAAGTGGTTTATTTGTCATGGTGGAGGTGGTTTATTTGTCCTGGTGGAGGTGGTTTATTTGTCCTGGTGGAGGTGGTTTATTTGTCCTGGTGGAGGTGGTTTATTTGTCCTGGTGGAGGTGGTTTATTTGTCCTGGTTGAGGTGGTTTATTTGTTCTGGTGGAGGTGGTTTATTTGTCCTGGTGGAGATGGTTTATTTGTCCTGGTTGAGGTGGTTTATTTGTTCTGGTGGAGGTGGTTTATTTGTCCTGGTGGAGGTGGTTTATTTGTTCTGGTGGAGGTGGTTTATTTGTCCTGGTGGAGGTGGTTTATTTGTTCTGGTGGAGGTGGTTTATTTGTCCTGGTGGAGGTGGTTTATTTGTTCTGGTGGAGGTGGTTTATTTGTCCTGGCGGAAGTGGTTTATTTGTCCTGGTGGAGGTGGTTTATTTGTCCTGGTGGAGGTGGTTTATTTGTCCTGGTGGAGGTGGTTTATTTGTCCTGGTGGAGGTGGTTTATTTGTCCTGGTGGAGGTGGTTTATTTGTACTGGTGGAGGTGGTTTATTTGTTATGATTGTTTGTGCTGTTTTGTGGTCAACTGTGTTTGTCTTGTTATATGGTGTTAATTGTCTTTGTTTGGTCATGTTGGTTTGTTTACGTCGTGGTGGTTCGTTTGGTTGCTTGCTTGTTTGCGTCCTGGATTGAGTGGTCGCAATATATATATATATATATATATATATATATATATATATATATATATATATATATATATATATATATATATATATATATATATAATTGGCTGTAACGCTAGGATTCGCTATTGTTAATACTGCTTTTGTTTTTAATCTCTCCTATTTTATTTTGTTGTTTTACTGTTGTTTTGTTGTTGTTGTTGATGTTCGCTCGCTCATACACATACACACAGACGATACTTAGACGCACACACGTAGACAATACACAGACATACATACATAGAGATACGTACACAGGCAGTCCATAGACTTACATACACTGACACAAACATAGACATACATACACAGACACAAACATAGACATACATACACAGATGATACATAGACATACATACACAGGAAATACACAGAAATACATACACAGACACACACGTAGACACACATACACAGACAATACATAGACATACATACACAGACAATACACAGAAATACATACACAGACACACACGTAGACACACATACACAGACAATACATAGACATACATACACAGACAATACACAGAAATACATACACAGACACACACGTAGACACACATACACAGACAATACATAGACATACATACACAGACAATACACAGAAATACATACACAGACACACACGTAGACACACATACACAGACAATACATAGACATACATACACAGACAATACACAGAAATACATACACAGACACACACGTAGACACACATACACAGACAATACATAAACATACATACACAGACAATACACAGAAATACATACACAGACACACACGTAGACACACATACACAGGCAATACATAGACATACATACACAGACAATACATAGACATACATACACAGACAATACATAGACATACATACACAGACAATACATAGAAATACATACACAGACAATATATAGAAATACATATACAGACAATACATAGACATACATACACAGACAATACATAGACATACATACACAGACAATAGATAGAAATACATACACAGACAATATATAGAAATACATACGTAGACAATACATAGACATAACATACACAGACAATATATAGAAATACATACACAGACAATATATAGAAATACATACACAGACAATATATAGAAATACATACGCAGACAATACATAGACATACATACACAGACACAAACATAGTTTCATCTTTTTTAAAGAAGTTACACATTAATCTCTTGAGCACGACGATACGACCCTTAAGCATGACGGTACGACCCTTGAGCACGACGATACGACCCTTGAGCACGACGATACGACCCTTGAGCATGACGATACGACCCTTGAGCATGACGGTACGACCCTTGAGCACGACGATACGACCCTTGAGCATGACGGTACGACCCTTGAGCACGACGATACGACCCTTGAGCACGACGATACGACCCTTGAGCATGACGGTACGACCCTTGAGCATGACGGTACGACCCTTGAGCTGACGATACGACCCTTGAGCATGACGGTACGACCCTTGAGCACGACGATACGACCCTTGAACACGACGGTAAGACCCTTGAGCACGACGATACGACCCTTGAACACGACGGTAAGACCCTTGAGCACGACGATACGACCCTTGAACACGACGGTACGACCCTTGAGCATGACGGTACGACCCTTGAGCATGACGGTACGATCCTTGAGCGCGACGATACGACCCTTGAGCATGACGGTACGACCCTTGAGCACGACGTACGACCCTTGAGCACGACGGTACGACCATTGAGCACGACGATACGACCCTTGAGCATGACGGTACGACCCTTGAGCACGACGATACGACCCTTGAACACGACGGTACGATCCTTGAGCATAACGGTACGACCCTTGAGCATGACGGTACGATCCTTGAGCACGACGATACGACCCTTGAGCATGACGGTACGACCCTTGAGCACGACGATACGACCCTTGAGCACGACGGTACGACCCTTGAGCACGACGATACGACCCTTGAGCATGACGGTACGATCCTTGAGCACGACGATACGACCCTTGAGCACGACGGTACGACCCTTGAGCACGACGGTATGACCCTTGAGCACGACGGTACGACCCTTGAGAACGACGGTATGACCCTTGAGCACGACGGTACGACCCTTAAACACGACGGTACGATCCTTGAGCACGACGGTACGATCCTTGAGCACGACGGTGCGACCCTTGAGCACGACGGTACGACCCTTGAACACGACGGTACGACCCTTGAACACGACGGTACGACCCTTGAGCACGACGGTATGATCCTTGAGCACGACGGTACGACCCTTGAGCACGACGGTACGACCCTTGAGCACGACGGTACGACCCTTGAACACGACGGTACGACCCTTGAACACGACGGTACGACCCTTGAGCATGACGGTGCGACCCTTGAGCACGACGGTACGACCCTTGAGCACGACGGTACGACCCTTGAGCACGGCGGAACGAGCCTTGAACACGACGGTACGACCCTTGAGCACGACGGTACGACCCTTGAGCACGACGGTACGACCCTATATGATACAATGGAACAATTTCGAACTATTTTCTCCTAATGAGTGTGAGCATTTTGCATAACTTGTATGAATTAGAAAAAGTATATATATACATATCTCGAGACCAGAGAGAGAGAGAGAGAGAGAGAGAGAGAGAGAGAGAGATGCCCAATAACAACACAAGAAAGTTAATACTCCTTTTCAAACTTATAATCTTCGTCTGTGAGAGAGAAAAAAAAGGTGTTCTTTTATTTTAAAACGTTTTTTCTCCCTTTACTCGAAAGCATATCACAACTTTCTCTTAAAACCTTTATTTACATCCTTTTTTTTTCAAGCCACAAGGTAGCGTAAGGCACGTATCTATAAGAAATAAAATATATAAAAAATAGAATTGGATGATACGAGAGAATGTTCTATGGGGGGGTGTGTAGAGGAGGGAGGGTGTGTGGGTGTGTGGGGGGGAAGAGCGAGCCCGCCCCCCCTTACGAGTGTAGAACACACCCCCCCTTCCCCCCTCCTCCCCCCCTTTTTTTTTTCACAAATATAGCTCAATTTACAGTCGACAATTTACACATCCCCTTTTTTACCATGGTCTTTAGAGTAACGAGGAGTTAAGAGGAGATGAATTCATAGACGCGTTTTCATTTACACTCATCTACACCCGGGTAGTAAATGCATCGTAAATGAACAACACCTGCGTCGGCCACACACACACACAACACACACAACACACACACACACACACACACACACATACACACACACACACACACACACACTACACACACACACACACACACACACACACACATACACACACACACACACACACACACACAGACACACACACACACACACACACACACACACGCTGTAAATGACGTCCCAGTAAACACATGATGTGAATGCGTAAACAACCAGACACAGGAACAGCTCAATGGGGCGTGCAAACGAGGCTCCCAGATCATAAATATTCATCAGTTTGTTGCCAACGCCTGTAGCCTGCCAACAGTTGGTGTCTGCTAACAGTTGGTGTCTGTCAACAGTTGGTGTCTGCCAACAGTTGGTGTCTGCCAATATTTGGTGTCTGCCAATATTTGGTGTCTGCCAACAGTTGGTGTCTGCCAATATTTGGTGTCTGTCAATATTTGGTGTCTGCCAACACTTGGTGTCTGCCAACAGTTGGTGTCTGCCAACAGTTGGTGTCTGCCAACACTTGGTGTCTGCCAACATTTGGTGTCTGCTAATATTTGGTGTCTGCCAACAGTTGGTGTCTGCCAACAGTTGGTGTCTGCCAACAGTTGGTGTCTGCTAACAGTTGGTGTCTGTCAACAGTTGGTGTCTGCCAATATTTGGTGTCTGTCAATATTTGGTGTCTGCCAACACTTGGTGTCCGCCAACATTTGGTGTCTGCTAATATTTGGTGTCTGCCAACAGTTGGTGTCTGCCAACATTTGGTGTCTGCCAACAGTTGGTGTCTGCCAACAGTTGGTGTCTGCCCACATTTGGTGTCTGCTAATATTTGGTGTCTGCCAACAGTTGGTGTCTGCCAACAGTTGGTGTCTGCCAACATTTGGTGTCTGCCCACATTTGGTGTCTGCCAACATTTGGTGTCTGCTAATATTTGGTGTCTGCCAACAGTTGGTGTCTGCCAACAGTTGGTGTCTGCCAACAGTTGGTGTCTGCCAACATTTGGTGTCTGCTAATATTTGGTGTCTGCCAACAGTTGGTGTCTGCCAACATTTGGTGTCTGCCCACATTTGGTGTCTGCCAACATTTGGCGTCTGCTAATATTTGGTGTCTGCCAACAGTTGGTGTCTGCCAACAGTTGGTGTCTGCCAACAGTTGGTGTCTGCCAACATTTGGTGTCTGCTAATATTTGGTGTCTGCCAACAGTTGGTGTCTGCCAACATTTGGTGTCTGCCCACATTTGGTGTCTGCCAACATTTGGTGTCTGCTAATATTTGGTGTCTGCCAACAGTTGGTGTCTGCCAACAGTTGGTGTCTGCCAACATTTGGTGTCTGCTAATATTTGGTGTCTGCCAACAGTTGGTGTCTGCCAACATTTGGTGTCCGCCAACATTTAGTGTCTGCTAATATTTGGTGTCTACCTCAACTTATAGTGTCTGCCAACATTTGGTGTCTGCCAACACTTGGTGTCTGCCAACATTTGGTGTCTGCTAATATTTGGTGTCTGCCCCAACTTATAGTGTCTGCCAACATCTGGTGTCTGCCAGCATCTGGTGTCTGCCCCAACTTATAGTGTCTGCCAACATCTGGTGTCTGCCAACCTTTTATTGTCTGCTAAGACTGGGTGCCTACGAACATTTGGCGTTTTCCAACATTTAGTGTCTGGCAACAATTGTTGTCTGACTCAACAGTTAGTTCCTACCAACAATTGCCTTCTGCCAACAGTTTGCTTCTGCCAACAGCCTGTACCTGCCAACACCATCTCAGAACACCACTTTATACAGTTTCTGGGGAAAATGTCCTTTATGTAAATCATTCTCGTTCTAATAATTTTTTCCTGAGCGATTCTACGAAAATTAGAATCCAATATGTACTACGTCACATGCCAATATGTACTACGTCACATGCCAATATGTACTACGTCACACGCCAATATGTACTACGTCACATGCCAATATGTACTACGTCACACGCCAATATGTACTACGTCACACGCCAACATGTACTACGTCACATGCCAATATGTACTACGTCACATGCCAATATGTACTACGTCACATGCTAATATGTACTACGTCACATGCCAATATGTACTACGTCACATGCCAATATGTACTACGTCACATGCCAATATGTACTACGTCACACGCCAATATGTACTACGTCACACGCCAATATGTACTACGTCACATGCCAATATGTACTACGTCACATGCCAATATGTACTACGTCACATGCCAATATGTACTACGTCACACGCCAATATGTACTACGTCACATGCCAATATGTACTACGTCACATGCCAATATGTACTACGTCACATGCCAATATGTACTACGTCACACGCCAATATGTACTACATCACACGCCAATATGTACTACATCAAACGCCAACATGTACTACGCCACATGCCAATATGTACTACGCGACATGCCAATATGTACTATGCCACATGCCAATATGTACTATGCCACATGCTAATATGTACTATATCACATGCCAATATGTACTATGCCACATGCCAATATGTACTATATCACATGCCAATATGTACTACGCCACATGCCAATATGTACTATGCCACATGCCAATATGTACTATGCTACATGCCAATATGTACTATGCCACATGCCAATATGTACTATGCCACATGCCAATATGTACTACATCAAACGCCAATATGTACTACGTCACATGCCAATGTGTACTACGTCACACGTCAATGTGTACTACGTCACACGCCAATATGTATTACGTCACACGGCAATATGTACTACATCACACGCCAATATGTACTGCATCATACGCCAATATGTACTACATCACACGCCAATATGTACTCCGTCACACGCCAATATGTACTACATCACACGCCAATGGATCTAATTACATATTCCCATTTGGCGTGGATGAAGTAGTGGCTGGGTGGTTACAACCCTCGACTCGCAACCTTGAAGCTGTGGGTTCGAGTTGTATACATATACATATGCATGCACAGACATATACATATACACACAAGTACATATTCATACTTGCTGCCTTCATCCAATCCCGTCGCCACCGTTTGGTTTGCCTATGTATATACAGACGATCGTGCCCTCCCCCAAAAAAATCCTTAGAGACCAAATTCGACCAAAAAAAACATAGAAATGTCTACGTTACGACAGCTGTAGTCAGCTGATGATTGCCGGAGCTCACAAGAAATTCCATTATCTGAGAATCTAAGACTGTTGTCCCCCCAAAAAAAACAGGGAAGGTCCCCCCCCCCCCTTTTTGGGAGCCGCTGGACGTCCAATGGAGAATGGTGGAGAGGTGCGGTGGAAAAGGGGGGGCCGGGGCAGGGAGCTGCTTCGATAGAGGCCCCCGAAGCACCGAATCATCTCGTGTGAAGAGGTTCGTATCGACACGACCGAAGCATCGAAACTCTTGTGTTCACTGGTGGTGATGTGGGAGAATAATGACACATGGTTCCTCTTCTTTTTTTTCCTATGTACATAACACTTTAACCATCGTGTGGACGACACTGATGATGGGCCATTAGCTCGTGAGCAATTACCTAGTTCGAGTGTGGTGTCATTTGTATCCAGAAGCGGACGAACGAGTGCTTCTCTGAAACCCATGATTCGAAGCTGTGTACCGAATCCTGTGTCTCGTTAGGCTTGGGGACAGAAGGGTTCGTTATATAGGCTTCGACCAGGCGTATGTCCCTCCCCCTAATTATGGTCTCTACCTCTCGAAACAGATGGTTTCGGTACTGCTTCAAATTATGGTCTCTACCTCTCGAAACAGATGGTTTCGGTACTGCTTCAAATTATGGTCTCTTCCTCTCGAAACAGATGGTTTCGGTACTGCTTCAAATTATGGTCTCTACCTCTCGAAACAGATGGTTTCGGTACTGCTTCAAATTATGGTCTCTACCTCTCGAAACAGATGGTTTCGGTACTGCTTCAAATTATGGTCTCTACCTCTCGAGACAGATGGTTTCGGTACTGCTTCAAACACACGTGTCTCCGAGGCTAAAATGGTTCGGTAACACAGCTTCGAGCTGGCGAATCCCAAGCACTTCTATCATGTCTTAGGACGAGTGTCCACGACTGAAACCCCTTCAATTCACGTCCCCCCCCCGTGAATTATGTCCTCGACTCCCCAGTGGTGTTGTCACCACACGGTACTTACCCTACCCTTGGTCTAGCTAGTCCTTGGACTTCATCTTTCCTCGACTTTATGCCCAAGTTTCACCTCCCTCTTCTTCTCCCTGACGAGGGAGTCTGATCAGTCACGCGACGGTGTGAAACAGACGAGAGAACCACGGCGTAATAGCCCAGCTGTCTATTGCCTCAGGGCGTAAAAATTATCTATTTCCACCGTGGCGCTCAGCAGACCACAGACTGAAGCTATGAGTCGTGTGTGTGTGTGTCTGTGTCTCTTTCTCTCACTTTGAACGCAATATATCCTATGGAAGTTCTAATTCTCCCTCTAATTCTAAGGTATACGTCTTCAATGAGCATTAGATATGAGTCTTGTACAAATTCTATTAGCATTTACCTCAAAGAAGTATTGGGGAATTTGACCTGAATGTGGTGTTGTTGTGGTTGGTCTGCGTCCTTAACTTCACGAGGAACTAGTGTGTGTTGTGTGGTCTCAGCCTCGCCAGGAAACATACGGTGAGCGACGTAGTTCCTCCTTAGGAAGCGAACAGGTGTTGACAATGGCAGTGTTTGTGTTGTCCCAATGAGGGGGGAGAGCCTCTCTCTCTCTCTCTCTCTCTCTCTCTCTCTCTCTCTCTCTCTCTCTCTCTCTCTCTCTCTCTCTCTCCTAAAACCGGGTCGCAACAGGTGGCCGGGGTTGTCTACTTTAAACCTAGGCTCAGCATTTTTCCACGTCAAAGAGCACGGGGTCATCTCCCCCTGCACCCTGTGCATTAGTGAGACGTGGTGGTGGCTGTGCATTTTGGAAGGCCACCTGGGAAGGAGGCCTGGTCGAACACCCCACCACCAACACCAACCCCGTGGTGCACACACACACCCACACACCACGCCACCACCACCACCACCGCGCCCCGCCGCGCCCGCGCGCCTGTGGAGGGAGGAAGGGTTGGGAAGAAAGGGGGAAAGGGGCACCATCACCAACCCCGTGCACACACACACCCACCGCCGCCGCCGCGCCTGTGGAGGAAGGAAGGGTTGGGAAGGAAGGGGGAAAGGGGCACCCCACCAACCCCGTGCACACACACCACGCCACCACCGCCACACCACGCCCCGCCGCGCCTGTGGAGGGAGGAAGGGTTGGGAAAGGGGAAGGGAGGGTTGGGAAGGGGATGCAGGAATGGTGTATGGGGGGGTTAAAGAAAGAAATAGAAGGAAAGACAAGTGTTGGGGGTGGAGAGTAGAAATTGGAGGTGAAAGTCATCCACCATACTCGTCAAGTCATCGTAAGATTCATGTCAATTTTTGGAGTGTGACAGTACAGGAGGGGATACAGGCGTTGACATGAGGCCTGTCATGTCACACACACACACACACACACACACACGAGAACCGAGATGCTGGAGAAGGTACAGAAGAAGACGCGGGACGACTCCATGGTTTCCAGGGACTGACAAGACGATTCGATTCTCGTGGTGAGGTGAGGCGCCCTAGCCAGGCCAACGCCACCGAAGACAGGTGTCCCACAGGAGGGATAAGGGCAGCCAGGTTCGAATCCCTCGCGAACCTCATCCCATACCATTGTTTCCCCAGGCCATCATCAGCGTATAACGCCACAGTAAACACCACCATCATCATCAGCATATAACGCCACAGTAAACACCACCATCATCATCAGCATATAACGCCAAAGTAAACACCATCATCATCAGCATATAACGCCATAGTTAACACCATCATCATCAGCATATAACGCCACAGTAAACACCATCATCATCAGCATATAACGCCACAGTAAACATCATCATCATCAGCATATAACGCCATAGTAAACACCATCATCATCAGCATATAACGCCACAGTAAACACCATCATCATCAGCATATAACGCCACAGTAAACATCATCATCATCAGCAGCATATAACGCCACAGTAAACACCATCATCATCAGCATATAACGCCACAGTAAACATCATCATCATCAGCATATAACGCCATAGTAAACACCATCATCATCAGCATATAACGCCACAGTAAACACCATCATCATCATCAGCATATAACGCCAAAGTAAACACCATCATCATCAGCATATAACGCCATAGTTAACACCATCATCATCAGCATATAACGCCACAGTAAACACCATCATCATCAGCATATAACGCCACAGTAAACACCACCATCATCAGCATATAACGCCACAGTAAACACCACCATCATCATCAGCATATAACGCCAAAGTAAACACCATCATCATCAGCATATAACGCCATAGTTAACACCATCATCATCAGCATATAACGCCACAGTAAACACCATCATCATCAGCATATAACGCCACAGTAAACATCATCATCATCAGCAGCATATAACGCCATAGTAAACACCATCATCATCATCATCAGCATATAACGCCACAGTAAACACCATCATCATCAGCATATAACGCCACAGTAAACACCATCATCATCATCAGCATATAACGCCACAGTAAACACCACCATCATCATCAGCATATAACGCCATAGTAAACACCATCATCATCATCAGCATATAACGCCACAGTAAACACCATCATCATCATCATCAGCATATAACGCCACAGTAAACACCATCATCATCATCAGCATATAACGCCACAGTAAACACCATCATCATCATCAGCATATAACGCCACAGTAAACACCATCATCATCATCATCAGCATATAACGCCACAGTAAACACCACCATCATCATCAGCATATAAAGCCACAGTAAATATCATCATCAGCATATAACGCCACAGTAAACACCATCATCATCATCAGCATATAACGCCACAGTAAACACCATCATCATCATCAGCATATAACGCCACAGTAAACACCATCATCATCATCAGCATATAACGCCACAGTAAACACCATCATCATCATCATCAGCATATAACGCCACAGTAAACACCATCATCATCATCAGCATATAACGCCACAGTAAACACCATCATCATCAGCATATAACGCCACAGTAAACACCATCATCATCATCAGCTTATAACGTCACAGTAAACACCATCATCATCAGCATACAACGGCACAGTAAACACCATCATCATCATCAGCATATAACGCCACAGTAAGCATCATCATCAGCATATAAAGTCACAGTAAGCACCATCATCATCATCAGCATATAACGCCACAGTAAACACCATCATCATCATCAACATATAACGCCACAGTAAACATCATCATCATCATCAGCATATAACGCCACAGTAAACACCATCATCATCATCATCATCAGCATATAACGCCACAGTAAACACCATCATCATCATCATCATCAGCATATAACGCCACAGTAAACACCATCATCATCATCATCAGCACATAACGCCACAGTAAGCACCATCATCATCATCAGCATATAACGCCACAGTAAACATCATCATCAGCATATAACGCCACAGTAAACATCATCATAAGCATATAACGCCACAGTAAACATCATCATAAGCATATAACGCCACAGTAAATATCATCATCAGCATATAACGCCACAGTAAACATCATCATAAGCATATAACGCCACAGTAAATATCATCATCAGCATATAACGCCACAGTAAACATCATCATAATCATCGGCATATAACGCCACAGTAAATATCATCATCAGCATATAACGCCACAGTAAACATCATCATCATCATCAGCATATAACGCCACAGTAAACATCATCATCATCATCAGCATATAACGCCACAGTAAACACATCACATCATCATCAGCACATAACGCCACAGTAAGCACCATCATCATCATCAGCATATAATGCCACAGTAAACATCATCATCAGCATATAACGCCACAGTAAACATCATCATAAGCATATAACGCCACAGTAAACACCATCATCATCAGCAGCAGTAACGCCACAGTAAACATCATCATCAGCATATAACGCCACAGTAAACACCGTCATCATCACAGCATATAACGCCACAGTAACATCATCATCCATCAGCAATAACGCCACAGTAAACACATCATCATCAAGCATATAACGCCACAGTAAAAATCATCATCATCAGCATATAACGCCACAGTAAACATCATCATAAGCAATAAACGCCACAGTAAACATCATCATCAGCATATAACGCCACAGTAAACACACATCATCATCAGCATATAACCCACAGTAAACACCATCATCAATCATCAGCATATAACGCCACAGTAAACACCATCATACATCATCAGCATATAACGCCACAGTAAACACCACCATCATCAGCATATAACGCCACAGTAAACATCATCATCATCAGCTTATAACGCCACAGTAAACACCATCAATCATCATCAGCATATAACGCCACAGTAAACTCCATCATCATCAATCAGGCATATAACGCCACAGTAACAGCAATCATCATCAGCATATAGAAGCCACAGTAAGCACCATCATCATCATCAGCATATAACGCCACAGTAAACACCATCATCATCATCAGCATATAACGCCACAGTAAACATCATCATCATCACATATAACGCCATAGTAAACACCATCATCATCACAGTATAACGCCACAGTACAACATCATCATCATCAGCATATAACGCCACAGTAAACCATCATCATCATCAGCAGCATATAACGCCACAGTAAACACCATCATCATCAGCATATAACGCCACAGTAAACACTCATCATCATCAGCATATAACGCCACAGTAAACACCATCATCATCAGCATATAACGCCACAGTAAACACATCATCATCAGCATATAACGCCAAAGTAAACACCATCATCATAGCATATACCCATATTAACACCATCATCATCAGCATATAACGCCACAGTAAACACCATCATCATCAGCATATATAACGCCACAGTAAACACCACATCATCAGCATATAACGCCACAGTAAACACTCACCATCATCATCAGCATATAACGCCAAAGTAACACCATCATCATCAGCATATAACGCCAAGTTAACACCATCATCATCAGCATATAACGCCACAGTAAACACCATCATCATCAGCATATAACGCCACAGTAAACACCATCATCACAGCATATAACGCCAAGTAAACACCATCATCATCATCATCAGCATATAACGCCACAGTAAACACCATCATCATCAGCATATAACGCCACAGTAAACACCATCATCATCATCAGCATATAACGCCACAGTAAACACCACCATCATCATCAGCATATAACGCCATAGTAAACACCATCATCATCATCAGCATAAAAACGCCACAGTAAACACCATCATCATCATCAGCATATAACGCCACAGTAAACACCATCATCATCATCAGCAATAACGCCACAGTAAACACCATCATCATCATCAGCATATAACGCCACAGTAAACACCATCATCATCATCATCAGCATATAACGCCACAGTAAACACCACCATCATCATCAGCATATAAGCCAATCATCAGCATATAACGCCACAGTAAACACCAATCATCATCTCAGAATATAACGCCACAGTAAACACCATCATCATCAGCAGCATATAACGCCACAGTAAACATCATCATCATCAGCAGCATATAACGCCACAGTAAACATCATCATCATCATCAGCATATAACGCCACAGTAAACACCATCATCATCATCATCATCAGCATATAACGCCACAGTAAACATCATCATCATCAGCATATAACGCCACAGTAAACACCATCATCATCATCATCAACATATAACGCCACAGTAAACACCATCATCATCATCATCAGCATATAACGCCACAGTAAAACATCATCATCATCATCAGCACATAACGCCACAGTAAACACCATCATCATCATCAGCATATAACGCCACAGTAAACATCATCATCAGCATATAACGCCACAGTAAACATCATCATAAGCATATAACGCCACAGTAAACACATCATAACATATACTCCACAGTAAATCATCATCAGCATATAACGCCACAGTAAACATCATCATAACATATACCACAGTAAATATCACATCACATATAACCCACAGTAACATCATCATAAGCATATAACGCCACAGTAAATATCATCATTTAGCATATAACGCCACAGTAAAACATCATCATCAGCATATAAGGCCCCAGTAAAACATCATCATCAGCATATAACGCCACAGTAAACATCATCATCATCATCAGCATATAACGCCACAGTAAACACCATCATCATCATCAGCATATAACGCCACAGTAAACATCATCATCATTAGCATATAACGCCACAGTAAACATCATCATCATCAGCATATATCGCCACAGTAAACACCATCATCATCATCAGCATATAACGCCACAGTAAACATCATCATCATCAGCATATATCGCCACAGTAAACACCATCATCATCATCAGCATATGACGCCACAGTAAACATCATCATCATCAGCATATAACGCCACAGTAAACACCATCATCATCATCATCAGCATATAACGCCACAGTAAACACCATCATCATCAGCATATATCGCCACAGTAAACAACATCATCATCATCAGCATATATCGCCACAGTAAACACCATCATCATCAGCATATAACGCCACAGTAAACATCATCATCATTATCAGCATAGAACGCCACAGTAAACACCATCATCATCATCATCAGCATATAACGCCACAGTAAACACCATCATCATCATCAGCATATATCGCCACAGTAAACACCATCATCATCAGCATATAACGCCACAGTAAACACCATCATCATCAGCATATAACGCCACAGTAAACACCATCATCATCATCATCAGCATATAACGCCACAGTAAACACCATCATCATCAGCATATATCGCCACAGTAAACACCATCATCATCAGCATATAACGCCACAGTAAACACCATCATCATCAGCATATAACGCCACAGTAAACACCATCATCATCATCAGCATATAACGCCACAGTAAACACCATCATCATCAGCATATAACACCACAGTAAAAGTACCTCCACAGTCATCATATATACCTCACAGCCCCATGCCCCCGCCCCACCCACATCAACACAATCGACACTATATCCAATAACCCATCATCATCACCATGGCAACCACCCCATCAATACATTCCCTTCCCCCCCACCAACCTCTAAGAAGACCCACCCCCCAACCCCACCACCTCTCTCTCTCTCTCTCTCTCTCTCTCTCTCTCTCTCTCTCTCTCTCTCTCTCTCTCTCTCTCTCTCTCTCTCTCTCTCCCTTCCTTCCCCTTGTTCCTCCTTCTCCCTCCCTCCTCCCCTTCCTCCTCCTCCCCTTCTTCATCCTCCCCTTCCTCCTCCTCCTCCTGACCATCGACCAGGTGGCCAGCAGCAGCTCCCCCCCCCCAGCAAGCCCCACCCCAGCAAGCCCCCCCCAGCAAGCCAGCCCCCCCAGCAAGCCCCACCCCAGCAAGCCAGCCCCCCCCAGCCAGCCCCCCCTCCCCCTCCTCACTCCCTCACGACCTGGCCTCCTACGACAGATCACCAACCAGTCTAAGAACACACATAGACCCAACTGCTCATTCACCAGTGCCCATCCAGATGGCAGAACTCTCCCGCCACACACACACACACACACACACACACACACACACACACACACACACACACACATGCGTTTTCCCCACGAAAATTCTCATGCGTTCTTTTATTATTTTTGGTATATTATTGACCTTATCATCAAACCTCACACCTTTCTACACGTCATGGTCAGTATATAAAGCATATAGTTTATATATAAGCATATATATATATATATATATATATATATATATATATATATATATATATATATATATATATATATATATATATATATATAAGCATATAGTTTACATATAAGCATATATATATAAGCATATAGTTTATATATAAGCATATATATATATATATATATATATATATATATATATATATATATATATATATATATATATATATATATATATATATATATATAAGCATATAGTTTATATATAAGCATATATATATAAGCATATATATATATAAACATATAGTTTATATATAAGCATATATATATATATATATATATATATATATATATATATAAGCATATAGTTTATATATAAGCATATAGTTTATATATAAGCATATATATATATATATAAACATATAGTTTATATATAAGCATATATATATAAGCATATAGTTTATATATAAGCATATATATATAAGCATATAGTTTATATATAAGCATATATATTATTTTTTTCTCTTCATTGAATATGGTACATTTAGGGAAATTGACTAGGTTCACTTCGTGGGGTAAAAATCGAACCACTAGGGTTCGAAACGGAGTGAGACCATCTCTTTAATTTCCACTAATGTATCATTTATTCTTTATTGTCTCTCGTTTATCGTCGTTATCTCTGCACTTATCATCACTAAACGTTAAATGATCGTTAACGGGCAATTACCAGTTCGTTCGTTGGCTACGAGTGGAACCAATAGGTTTGTGAAGCTTCAGTGAACCTTCGAAGCGCTTCGAATCCATTGGCTCGCATAGAAAACGTAGCTGATACCGTATTTCCCATTTTCCTTAAAGGAAAATGGGAATACGGTATCCCTTTCAACTCATTCTGAAGCTTCAGTGAACCTTTGAAACGCTTCGAAACCATTGCCTCGCACAGAAAACGTAGTTGAGACCGTATTTCCCATTTTCCTTAAAGGAAAATGGGGTTATCCCTCTCGACTCATTTAGGGACCCGTATCATTCCGGTGGTGAAAAGGGGGGGGGGGGAGATTTGGGGGGCCATTCGGGGGGGATTTGGGGGGGGCCATTTGGGGTGCCATTTGGGGGGGGGCCATTTGAGTCGGGGGGATAGCCATTTAATGTCTCTGAAATGGCACTAGTGGTTCCTTACTATTACAGCATTTGCCCAGAACCACTTCCTTACGGCTCTCTCTTTAGGACACCCTCCCCCCCCCCCCCCAGCTGGCGCATGGCGGCGGAGGGCCACGCCCTGTGACAGCCCAGGGCCAAGGGGAATGGATCGCCGGAACACCTGGCCAAGACAGAGCGCCAAGCCCAAACTTCGTGCTCTTACCAGTTTTTGGACGATGTCAAAGTTCGTGCGCTACCAGTTTGGGACGCTGAGAAAGTTTGCGCTCTACCAGTTTTGGACGCTATCAAAGTTCGCATTCCCATTTTTGGACGCTATCAAAGTTCGCATTCCCATTTTTGGAAGCTGTCAAAGATCGCATTCCCATTTTTGGACGCTATCAAAGTTCGCATTCCCATTTTTGGACGCTATCAAAGTTCGCATTCCCATTTTTGGACGCTATCAAAGTTCGCATTCCCATTTTTGGACGCTATCAAAGTTCGCATTCCCATTTTTGGACGCTATCAAAGTTCGCATTCCCATTTTTGGACGCTATCAAAGTTCGCATTCCCATTTTTGGACGCTATCAAAGTTCGCATTCCCATTTTTGGACGCTATCAAAGTTCGCATTCCCAGTTTTGGACGCTGTCAAAATTCGCTCTACCAGTTTGGGACGCTGTCAAATTTCGCTTTCCCAGTTTGGGACGCCAGGAAACATTTGCATCTGTCACCTTCAAAGATTGGAGGATCTAAATCTAAATCACCTTTAGAGATAGGGAGATCTAATCACATACATTCCCTCGTGTAGTGATTAGGTTAGGTTTTAGACCCTATGGTAACTGTGCTAATCATTATTTGATTATAAACTATATACCGTCGTGCTCAAGGGTCGTACCGTCGTGCTCAAGGGTCGTAACGTCGTGTTCAAGGGTCGTAACGTCGTGTTCAAGGGTCGTACCGTCGTGCTCAAGGGTCGTACCGTCGTGTTCAAGGGTCGTACCGTCGTGCTCAAGGGGGTCGTACCGTCGTGTTCAAGGGTCGTACCGTCGTGTTCAAGGGGGTCGTACCGTCGTGTTCAGTGGTCGTAACGTCGTGCTCAAGGGTCGTAAAGTCGTGCTCAAGGGTCGTAACGTCGTGTTCAAGGGTCGTACCGTCGTGTTCAAGGGTCGTACCATCGTGCTCAAGGGTTGTACCGTCGTGTTCAAGGGTCGTACCGTCGTGCTCAAGGGTTGTACCGTCGTGTTCAAGGATCGTACCGTCGTGCTCAAGGGTCGTATCGTCGTGTTCAAGGATCGTACCGTCGTGCTCAAGGGTCGTACCGTCGTGTTTAAGGGTCGTACCGTCGTGCTCAAGGGTCGTACCGTCGTGCTCGAGGGTCGTACCGTCGTGCTCAAGGGTCGTACCCTCGTGCTCAAGGGTCGTACCGTCGTGCTCAAGGGGGTCGTATCGTCGTGTTCAAGGGTCGTTCCATAAGGAAAGGCGGCCTTTCTTAACACAAGTTTACAATCAAGAAGAGAAACAAGTGTGGAATGTCTGTGCATGTTATTGCATGATTTCAACCCGTTTTCTGTGAAGCGTCCGTAATTCCAGCCCACTTTCTATGAAGCCTCCTTAAAATTTACAGCACTAACTTCGGTAAATGACCAAGTACAGGGGATATAGCAGAGGAGATACCCTTGTATATATAGATATCTTCTCTATATAGATCTAACTCGCATTTCATTTAATTATTTTGTTTTGATATGCACACGATTAACACCTTCAAAGCCAGTTCACACACACACACACACACACACACACACACACACACACACACACACATATATATATATATATATATATATATATATATATATATATATATATATATAGCAATTTGGAGAAGTTTTGGGTCATTTTACTGCCCTGGGCAGCCGGGGGTCGCCGCTCCCCTGGGGAGGGTGGAAAGGGGGAGGGGCGCAGGTCGTAAAAGAAGGTGAGGGGAGGAAGGGGGAAAGGGGAAGGGGGAAGGGGGAGGGGAAGGATACGTAGACGACCAGAGTTACGACCTGGGGGGGGAGGGGAGCAGGTGGTCGTACGGCTGGGTTCCCTACTGAAGTGGTATTGACTCTCTAGTGGTGGCTCTACCACTACACCTACTACTACACCGTGGTGGCTCTGCCACTACACCTACTACTACACCTATCACTATACCTACCACTATACCTACCACTACACCTACTACTACACCTACCACTACAAATACCTTCACACCTACCACTATACCTGCCACCATAACTACCACTATACCTACCACCACACCTACCACTACACCTACCACTACACCTACCACCACACCTACCACCACACCTACCACTATACCTGCCACCATAACTACCACTATACCTACCACCACACCTACCACTACACCTACCACCACACCTACCACTACACCTACCACCATACCTACCACTACACCTACCACCACACCTACCACTACACCTACCACCATACCAACCACTACACCTACCACTACACCTACCACTACACTTACCACCACACCTACCACCACACCTACCACTACACCTACCACCACACCTACCACCATACCTACCACTACACCTACCACCACACCTACCACCATACCTACCACTACACCTACCACCATACCTACCACCACACCTACCACCACACCTACCACCATACCAACCACTACACCTACCACCACACCTACCACCACACCTACCACCATACCTACCACCACACCTACCACCACACCTACCACCACACCTACCACCACGCCTACCACCACACCTACCACCATACCTACCACCACACCTACCACCATACCTACCACCACACCTACCACTACACCTACCACCACACCTACCACCACAACTACCACCATACCTACCACTACACCTACCACCACACCTACCACCATACCTACCACCACACCTACCACCATACCTACCACCACACCTACCACCATACCTACCACCACACCTACCACCATACCTACCACCACACCTACCACCATACCTACCACCACACCTACCACCATACCTACCACCACACCTACCACTACACCTACCACCACACCTACCACCACACCTACCACCATACCTACCACCACACCTACCACCACACCTACCACCATACCAACCACTACACCTACCACCACACCTACCACCACGCCTACCACTATACCTACTACCACACCTACCACTACACCTACCACTACACCTACCACCACACCTACCACCACACCTACCACCATACCTACCACCACACCTACCACCACACCTACCACCACACCTACCACCATACCTACCACCACACCTACTACCATACCTACCACCACGCCTACCACTATACCTACCACCACACCTACCACCACACCTACCACCATACCTACCACCACACCTACCACCACACCTACCACCATACCAACCACTACACCTACCACCACACCTACCACCACGCCTACCACTATACCTACTACCACACCTACTACCACACCTACCACCACACCTACCACCACCACACCTACCACCACACCTACCACTACAACTGCCACCATACCTACCACCACGAGGGGGAGGGGAGGTGGAGACGGAGGGGTGGGGGTGGGGGGGCCGGGCCCGACCTGCAACACTCTCTGGGCCAAGGAAGGGAAACAGACATGATCTGTTCCCCTTAAAGACATAGATGTCTATTTCCTCTTCTGTTTCGCCCAAGACGCATCCTAAAAAGTGCGTTCAATATCCGCACTTGAAGTTCTACATGAACATACACACACACACACACACACACACTCTGGTTGAACTTGGCTCTCTCGTGTTCAATAGTTCATGATGAACAAGGTCGTCTGTTTCTATATATAATCTTTGTTCATTTCTTGTAAAAGAATATATATATATATATATATATATATATATATATATATATATATATATATATATATATATATATATTTTTTTTTTTTTATACTTTGTCGCTGTCTCCCGCGTTTGCGAGGTAGCGCAAGGAATCAGACGAAAGAAATGGCCCAACCCCCCCCCCATACACATGTATATACATACGTCCACACACGCAAATATACATACCTACACAGCTTTCCATGGTTTACCCCAGACGCTTCACATGCCCTGATTCAATCCACTGACAGCACGTCAGCCCCGGTATACCACATCGCTCCAATTCACTCTATTCCTTGCCCTCCTTTCACCCTCCTGCATGTTCAGGCCCCGATCACACAAAATCTTTTTCACTCCATCTTTCCACCTCCAATTTGGTCTCCCTCTTCTCCTTGTTCCCTCCACCTCCGACACATATATCCTCTTGGTCAATCTTTCCTCACTCATCCTCTCCATGTGCCCAAACCACTTCAAAACACCCTCTTCTGCTCTCTCAACCACGCTCTTTTTATTTCCACACATCTCTCTTACCCTTACGTTACTCACTCGATCAAACCACCTCACACCACACATTGTCCTCAAACATCTCATTTCCAGCACATCCATCCTCCTGCGCACAACTCTATCCATAGCCCACGCCTCGCAACCATACAACATTGTTGGCACCACTATTCCTTCAAACATACCCATTTTTGCTTTCCGAGATAATGTTCTCGACTTCCACACATTCTTCAAGGCCCCCAGAATTTTCGCCCCCTCCCCAACCCTATGATCCACTTCCGCTTCCATGGCTCCATCCGCTGCCAGATCCACTCCCAGATATCTAAAACACTTCACTTCCTCCAGTTTTTCTCCATTCAAACTCACCTCCCAATTGACTTGACCCTCAACCCTACTGTACCTAATAACCTTGCTCTTATTCACATTTACTCTTAACTTTCTTCTTCCACACACTTTACCAAACTCAGTCACCAGCTTCTGCATATATATATATATATATATATATATATATATATATATATATATATATATATATATATATATATATATATATATATTTTTTTTTTTTTGCCGCTGTCTTCCGCGTTTGCGAGGTAGCGCAAGGAAACAGACGAAAGAAATGGCCCAACCCACCCCCATACACATGTATATACATACGTCCACACACGCAAATATACATACCTACACAGCTTTCCATGGTTTACCCCAGACGCTTCACATGCCCTGATTCAATCCACTGACAGCACGTCAACCCCGGTATACCACATCGCTCCAATTCACTCTATTCCTTGCCCGCCTTTCACCCTCCTGCATGTTCAGGCCATATATATATATATATATATATATATATATATATATATATATATATATATATATATATATATATATATATATATATGTTTATTTATTTATTTATCTAAATACAATAAAAAAATAGGTGGATATATTTTTTCTTTGTTCTATTGTTTGCCAGAATGATGACTCAACAAACAAGAACAAACGAAGTCATCTCTCTCTTTCTCTCTCTCTCTCTCTCTCTCTCTCTCTCTCTCTCTCTCTCTCTCTCTCTCTCTCTCTCTCTCTCTCTCTCTCTCTGTCCCTCTCTCTCTCTCTCTCTCTCTCTCTCTCTCTCTCTCTCTCTCTCTCTCTCTCTCTCTCTCTCTCTCTCTCTCTCTCACAGCTGGCGTGGGTAAACACCCACCTCGGTCGAGCCTACCCCAGGCATAGTCAGCCAACCGTATACAAAGGCCAGTCAACCTTCTCCCCTCTCACTCCCCTCCCCTCTCCCCTCTCTTCTCCCCTCACCCCGACCTATCCTAGCCCTGGCCGGCCGCTTTAACACGGCTGGAAGTCTGGCCAGGCCAAGCCGCTCCTAACATAGCTCATGACCCACCCTTTTAAAACCCTTTATCCTTTAGGATTAAGTCCCCCCCCCGTGTCTCTCTCTCTCTCTCTCTCTCTCTCTCTCTCTCTCTCTCTCTCTCTCTCTCTCTCTCTCTCTCTCTCTGTGTGTGTGTGTGTGTGTGTGTGTGTGTGTGTGGGGAGAGGGGGGGGGGGGGATCTCTGTGGTGCAGAGGTTAGTGGTATGTAGTTAAGTAGTTAAGGTGTGTAGTTAAGTAGTTAAGGTGTGTAGTTATGTAGTTAAGGTGTGTAGTTGAGTAGTTAAGGTGTGTAGTTAAGTAGTTAAGGTATGTAGGTGAGTAGTTAAGGTGTGTAGTTGAGTAGTTAAGGTGTGTAGTTAAATAATTAAGGTGTGTAGTTAAGTAGTTAAGGTGTGTAGTTAAGTAGTTAAGGTGTGTAGTTCAATAATTAAGGTGTGTAGTTAAGTAGTTAAGGTGTGTAGTTAAGTAGTTAAGGTGTGTAGTTCAGTAGTTAAGGTGTGTAGTTGAGTAGTTAAGGTATGTAGTTGAGTAGTTAAGGTGTGTAATTAAGTAGTTAAGGTGTGTAGTTGAGTAGTTAAGGTATGTAGTTGAGTAGTTAAGGTGTGTAATTAAGTAGTTAAGGTGTGTAGTTGAGTAGTTAAGGTGTGTAGTTCAATAATTAAGGTGCGTAGTTAAGTAGTTAAGGTGTGTAGTTAAGTAGTTAAGGTGTGTAGTTCAATAATTACGGTGTGTAGTTAAGTAGTTAAGGTGTGTAGTTAAGTAGTTAAGGTGTGTAGGTGAGTAGTTAAGGTGTGTAGTTGAGTAGTTAAGGTGTGTAGTTAAATAATTAAGGTGTGTAGTTAAGTAGTTAAGGTGTGTAGTTCAGTAGTTAAGGTGCGTAGTTAAGTAGTTAAGGTGTGTAGTTAAGTAGTTAAGGTGTGTAGTTCAATAATTACGGTGTGTAGTTAATTAGTTAAGGTGTGTAGTTAAGTAGTTAAGGTGTGTAGTTGAGTAGTTAAGGTATGTAGTTGAGTAGTTAAGGTGTGTAATTAAGTAGTTAAGGTGTGTAGTTGAGTAGTTAAGGTGTGCACTTTCGTCACAGGAGTGTATGGTAACTACTTAACGAGGAGGTCAACCCAGGAGGAGGGGGAGGGGGGAGGGGTGGGGGTCAGAGGTCAGAAATGGGGCGTCCGCGGTGATGGGATAACCAAATACATACAAACATCTGTTAATTCTGTTCCACTGTTAATATCTGTTAATTCTGCTCCACTGTTTATATCTACTAATGCTGTCCCACTGTTCATATCTGTTAATTCTGCTCCACTGTTAATATCTGTTAATTCTGCTCCACTGTTTATATCTACTAATGCTGTCCCACTGTTAATATCTGTTAATTCTGTTCCACTGTTAATATCTGTTAATTCTGCTCCACTGTTTATATCTACTAATGCTGTTCCACTGTTAATATCTGTTTATTCTGTTCCACTATCTATACCTGTTAATTCTGTTCCACTGTTAGTATGTGTTAATTCTGTTCTACTGTTTACATCCCTCTGTTAACATCCCTCGCGTCTGTTCTACGGTCCATCTGTTCATTCGTCTATGTCTCATGTCTCATGTCTGTGTCCTTCATAACGCTTTGTCTGTAATCAAAGTCTGTGTTTTACCCCCCCACCTCCACTTACATGTCATTATGAGTGTCTGTGTGTCTGTATCTACGTCTGAGTGTGTGTGTGTGTGTGTGTGTGTGTGTGTGTGTGTGTGTGTGTGTGTGTGTGTGCGTGTGTGCGTGTGTGTCTCTGTCTGTATCTACGTGTGTGTGTGTGTGTGTGTGTGTGTGTGTGTGTGTGTGTGTGTGTGTGTGTGTGTGTGTGTGTGTCGTCTAACGAATTAATCCAAATTTGTTGAAATTTATTCCAGTTTTTTTCCTTTGGGGAGGCGATGGCCCGGGTAATGGTATTACAGGCATTTATTGGTGGCTAATTAGAACAGGTGGGCCATTAATAGTACTGATTAGAGCCCTAATTAGTGTGGGTATTTTGGGAATCGTGGAGAGGGTCCAAAAGGTGGTTTATATATATATATATATATATATATATATATATATATATATATATATATATATATATATATACATTCTTTCTTTTTCTTTCATACTATTCGCCATTTCCCGCGATAGCGAGGTAGCGTCAAGAACAGAGGACTGGGCCTTTGAGGGAATATCCTCACCTGGCCCCCTTCTCTGTTCCTTCTTTGGGAAAATATATATATATATATATATATATATATATATATATATATATATATATATATATATATATATATATATATATATATATATATATATATATAGATATTGATTGAGGGTATTGATTGAGTGGGTGAAGGCATGTACAGAGCATCAGATTGGGGAAGAGCAGTGTGGTTTCAGAAGTGGTAGAGCATGTGTGGATCAAGTGTTTGCTTTGAAGAATGTATGTGAGGAATACTTAGAAAAGCAAATGGATTTGTATGTAGCATTTATGGATCTGGAGAAGGCATATGATAGAGTTCATAGAGATGCTCTGTGGAAGGTATTAAGAATATATGGTGTGGGAGGAATGTTGTTATTAGAAGCAGTGAAAAGTTTTTATAGAGGATATAAGGCATGTGTACGTGCAAGGAGAGAGGAAAGTGATTGGTTCTCAGTGAATGTAGGTTTGCGGCAGGGGTGTGTGATGTCTCCATGGTTGTTTAATTTGTTTATGGATGGGGTTGTTAGGGAGGTGAATGCAAGAGTTTTGGAAAGAGGGGCAAGTATGCAGTCTGTTGGGGATGAGAGAGTTTGGGATGTGAGTCAGCTGTTGCTCGCTGATGATACAGCGCTAGTGGCTGATTCATGTGAGAAACTGCAGAAGCTGGTGACTGAGTTTGGTAAAGTGTGTGAAAGAAGAAAGTTAAGAGCAAATGTGAATAAGAGCAAGGTTATTAGGTACAGTAGGGTTGAGGGTCAAGTCAATTGGGAGGTAAGTTTGAATGGAGAAAAACTGGAGGAAGTAAAGTGTTTTAGATATCTGGGAGCGGATCTGGCAGCGGATGGAACCATGGAAGCGGAAGTGAATCATAGGGTGGGGGAGGGGGCGAAAATCCTGGGAGCCTTGAAGAATGTGTGGAAGTCGAGAACATTATCTCGAAAAGCAAAAATGGGTATGTTTGAAGGAATAGTGGTTCCAACAATGTTGTATGGTTGCAAGGCGTGGGCTATGGATAGAGTTGTGCGCAGGAGGGTGGATGTGCTGGAAATGAGATGTTTGAGGACAATGTGTGGTGTGAGGTGGTTTGATCGAGTAAGTAATGTAAGGATAAGAGAGATGTGTGGAAATAAATAGAGCGTGGTTGAGAGAGCAGAAGAGGGTGTTTTGAAATGGTTTGGGCACATGGAGAGAATGAGTGAGGAAAGATTGACCAAGACGATATATGTGTCGGAGGTGGAGGGAACGAGGAGAAGTGGGAGACCAAATTGGAGGTGGAAAGATGGAGTGAAAAAGATTTTGAGTGATCGTGGCCTGAACATGCAGGAGGGTGAAAGGCGGGCAAGGAACAGAGTGAATTGGATCGATGTTGTATACCGGGGTCGACGTGCTGTCAATGGATTTAATCAGGGCATGTGAAGCGTCTGGGGTAAACCATGGAAAGTTGTGTGGGGCCTGGATGTGGAAAGGGAGCTGTGGTTTCGGGCATTATAGCGTGGCAGCTGGAGACTGAGTGTGGACGAATGGGGCCTTTGTTGTCTTTTCCTAGCGCTACCTCGCACACATGTGGGGGAGGGGGATGTTATTCCATGTGTGGTGAGGTGGCGATGAGAATAAATAAAGGCAGACATTATGAATTATGTACATGTGTATATATGTATGTGTCTGTGTGTATATATATGTGTACATTGAGATGTATAAGTATGTATATTTGCGTGTGTGGACGTGTATGTATATACATGTGTATGGGGGGGGTTGGGCCATTTCTTTCGTCTGTTTCCTTGCGCTACCTCGCTATAGCCTGGCATTTTTTGCTCACATTTTCAACTTCCTCAGATTTTAATGAAAATATTTTGTAGAGATATTATTTTATACGGTATTCAAGTATTTTGGGTCAAAAGACTTTAATTCATAATATTAACCGGTTAATTACCACATGAACTAATTATGATAAAAATTAAATGCTAATTACTCGAGTAATTATACGAATTTTTAGATTTTGACCAGAGAATCGTATTCAGCATACATAAAAGGAACTATGCTAAAAATTTGAAGAAAAGCTATTTTTTCAAAAAAATCAAGAAAAATCCCAAGCCTTGAATTTTTTTTTCTTTTTTGCTCAGATTTTCAACTTCCTCAGATTTTAGTGAAAATATTTTGTAGAGATGTTATTTTATATGGGATTAAAGTATTTTGAGTCAAAAGACTGTAATTCCTGATATTAACGGGTCAATTACCACCTGGATTAATTATGATAAAGATTAAATGATAATTACTCGAGCAATCATACGAATTTTTAGATTTTGACCACAGATTCATATTCAGCATATATAAAAGTATCTATGCTGAAAATTTCAAGAAAATCTATTTTTTCAAAAAAATCAATAATAAATCTTGCATTTTATCCTCAGATTTTCAACTTCCTCAGATTTTAATGAAAATTTGTGTATAGATGTTATTTTATATGGGATTTAAGTATTTCGTGTCAAAAGACTGTAATTCATAATATTAATTGTTTAATTAGCACCTGGACTAATTATGATGAAATTTAAATGCTAATTACTCGAGTAATTATACGAATTTTTATATTTTGACCACAGATTCTTACTCAGCATACATAAAAGTATCTTTGCTGAAAATTTCAAGAAAATCTAGTTTTTCAAAAAAATCAAGAAAAATCCTAGGCAATTTTTTTGCTCAGATTTTCAACTTCCTCAGATTTTAATGAAATTTTGTGTTTAGATGTTATTTTATATGGGATTTAAGTGTTTTGAATCAAAAGACTGTGATTCATGATATTAACCGGTTAATTACCATCTGGACTAATTATACGAATTATATGAAATTTAAGCATTTTGAGTAAAAAGACTGTAATTCTTGAGATTAATGGGTTAATTACCACCTGGACTAATTATGATGAAATGGAAATGCTAATTACTCGAGTAATTATACGAATTTTTATATTTTGACCAGAGAATCGTATTCAGCATACATGAAAGTATCTATGCTGAAATTTTCAAGAAAATCTATTTTTCAAAAAATCAAGAAAAATCCCAGGCTATAGCCTGGCATTTTTTTTGCTCAGATTTTCAACTTTCTCAAATTTTAATGAAAATCCTTTTATAGATTTTATTTTATATGGGATTTAAGTATTTTGAGCCAAAAGACTGTATTTCCTGATATTAACCGGTTAATTACCACCTGGACTAATTATGATAAAAATTTTACTATAATTGCTCGAGTAATTATACGAATTTTTAGATTTTGATCACAGATTCGTATTCAGCATGCATAAACATATCTATGCTGAAAATGTCAAGAAAATCTATTTTTTCAAGAAAATCAAGAAAAATCCCAGGCTATGGCCTTGTATTTTTTTTGCTCAGATTTTCAACTTCCTCAGATTTTAATGAAAATATGTGTATAAATGTTATTTTATCTGGTATTTAAGTATTTCGTGTCAAAAGACTGTAATTCATAATATTGACCGTTTAATTAGCACCTGGACAAATTCTGATGAAAGTTAAATGCTAATTACTCGACTAATTATGCGAATTTTTAGATTTTGACCACAGATTCGTATTCAGCATACATAATAGTATCTTTGATGATAATTTCAAGAAAATTTATGTTTTCAAAAAAATCAAGAAAAATCCCAGGCTATAGCCTGGCATTTTTTTTGCTCAGATTTTCAACCTCCTCAGATTTTCATGAAAATTTGTGTATAGATGTTATTTTATATGGGATTTAAGTATTTGGTGTCAAAAGATTGTAATTGATGATATCAACTGGTTAATTACCACCTGGACTTGCATTTTTTTTGCTCAGATTTTCAACTTTCTCAAATTTTAATGAAAATCTTTTTATAGATGTTATCTTATATGGGATTTAAGTATTTTCAGTCAAAAGACTGTAATTCCTGATATTAACCCGTTAATTACCACCTGGATTAATTATGATAAAAATTAAATAATAATTACTCGAGTATTTATACGAATTCTTTGATTTTGGCCAGAGATTCGTATTCAGCATACATAAACGTATCTATGCTCAGATTTTCAACTTCCTCAGATTTTAATGAAAATTTGTGTATAGATGTTATTTTATATGGGATTTAAGTATTTGGTGTCAAAAGATTGTAATTGATGATATTAACTGGTTAATTACCACCTGGACTAATTATTGTAAAAATTAAATGATAATTATTAGAGCAATTATACGAATTTTTAGATTTTGACCAAAGATTCGTATTCAGCATACATAAACTTATCTATATTGAAAATTTCAAGAAAATCTATTTTTTCAAAAAATCAAGAAAAATGTAAGTAATTTTTTTTTATGAGATTTTCAACTTACTCAGATTTTAATGATAATTTGTGTATAGATGTTATTTTATATGGTATTTAAGCATTTGGTGTCAAAAGAGTGTAATTCATAATATTAACCGTTTAATTCGCACCTGGACTAATTATGATGAAATTTAAATGCTAGTTACGAGTAATTATACGAATTTTTAGATTTTGACCACAGATTCGTATTCAGCATACATAAACGTATCTATGCTGAAAATTTCATTAAAAATATATTATAGCCTTGCATTTTTTTTGCTCAGATTTTCAACTTTCTCAAATTTTAATGAAAATCTTTTTATAGATGTTATTTTATATGGGATCTAAGTATTTTGAGTCAAAAGACTGTATTTCCTGATATTAACCGGTTAATTACCACCTGGACTAATTATGATGAAAATCAAATGATAATTACTCGAGTAATTATACGAATTTTTAGATTTTGACCAGAGAATCGTATTCAGCATATATAGAATTATCTATGCCGAAAATTTCAAGAAAATCTATATTTACAAAAAAATCAAGAAAAATCCTAGGCCATAGCCTAGCATTTTCTTGGCTCAGATTTTCAACTTCCTCAGATTTTAATGAAAATGTTTTAATAGATGTTATTTTATATGGGATTTAAGGATTTTGAGTCAAAAGACTGTTATTTCCTGATATTAACCGGTTAATTACCACCTGGGCTAATTATGATAAAAATCAAATGATAATTACTCGAGTAATTATACGAATTTTTAGATTTTGACCACAGATTCGTATTCAGCATGCATAAACGTATCTATGTTGAAAAGGTCAAGAAAATCTATTTTTCAAAAAAATCTAGAAAAATCCTAGGTTATAGCCTGGCAATTTTTTTTGCTCAGATTTTCAACTTCCTCAGATTTTAATGAAATTTTGTGTATAGATGTTATTTTATATGGGATTTAAGTATTTTGAGTCAAAAGACTGTAATTCATGATATTAACCGGTTAATTACCACCTGGACTAATTATACGAATTTTATGGGATTTAAGCATTTTGAGTCAAAAGACTGTAATTCTTGATATTAATGGGTTAATTACCACCTGGACTAATTATGATGAAATCTAAATGCTAATACTCGAGTAATTATACGAATTTTTAGATTTTGACCAGAGAATCGTATTCAGCATACATGAAAGTATCTATGCTGAAAATTTCAAGAAAATCTATTTTTCAAAAAATCAAGAAAAATCCCAGGAATTGCATTTTTTTTTTTTTTTTTTTGCTCAGATTTTCAACTTTCTCAAATTTTAATGAAAATCTTTTTATAGATGTTATTTTATATGGGATTTAAGTATTTTGAGTCAAAAGACCGTAATTCATGATATTAACCGGTTAATTACCACCTGGACTAATTATGATAAAAATTGAATGATAATTACTCGAATGATTATACGAATTCTTTGATTTTGGCCACAGATTCATATTCAGCATGCATAAACGTATCTATGCTGAAAATGTCAAGAAAATAAATTGTTTCAAAAAAATCAAGAAAAATCCAAGGCCTTGCATTTTTTTTTTTGCTCAGATTTTCAACTTCCTCAGATTTTAATGAAAATATTTGTAGAGATGTTATAATATATGGGATTTAAGTATTTTCAGTCAAAAGACTGTAATTCATGAATTACATGAATTTTTAGATTTTGGCCACAGATTCGTATTGAGCATGCATAAACGTATCTATGCTGAAAGTGTCAAGAAAATCTATTTTTTCAAAAAAATCAAGAAAAATCCCTGGCTATTTTAATGAAAATTTGTGTATAGATGTTATTTTATATGGGATTTTAGTATTTTGAGTCAAAAGACTGTAATTCATAATAGTGACCGTTTAATTAGCACCTGGACAAATTATGATGAAAGTTAAATGCTAATTGCTCGACTAATTATACGAATTTTTAAATTTTGACCACAGATTCGTATTCAGCATACAGAATAGTATCTTTGATGAAAATTTCAAGAAAATTTATTTTTTCAAAAAAATCAAGAAAAATCCACCGTATATATAGACATGCATTTTTTGCTCAGGTTTTCAACTTTCTCAGATTTTAATGAAAATCTTATTAGAGATGTTATCTTATATGGGATTTAATTATTTTGAGTGAAAAGACTGTAATTGATGATATTAACTGGTTAATTACCACCTGGACTAATTATAATAAAAATCAAATGCTAATTACTCGAGTAATTATACGAATTCTTTGATTTTGGCCACAGATTCGTATTCAGTATACATAAACGTATTTATGCTGAAAATTTCAAGAAAATCTATTTTTTCAAAAAAATCAAGAAAAATCCCAGGCTATAGCCTTGCATTTTTTTTTTGCTCAGATTTTCAACTACCTCAGATTTTAATGAAAATTTGTGTATAGATGTTATTTTATATGGGATTTTAGTATTTTGAGTCAAAAGACTGTAATTCCTGATATTAACTGGTTAATTACCACCTGGACTAATTATGATAAAAATTAAATGATAATTACTCGAATAATTATACGAATTCTTTGATTTTGGCCACAGATTCATATTCAGCATGCATAAACGTATCTATGCTGAAAATGTCAAGAAAATAAATTGTTTCAAAAAAATCAAGAAAAATCCAAAGCCTTGCATTTTTTTTTTGCTCAGATTTTCAACTTCCTCAGATTTTAATGAAAATATTTGTAGAGATGTTATTATATATGGGATTTAAGTATTTTCAGTCAAAAGACTGTAATTCATGATATTAACCGGTTAATTACCACCTGGACTAATGATGAAAATTAAATGCTAATTACTCGAGTGATTATACAAATTTTTAGGTTTTGACCAAAGATTCGTATTCAGCATACATAAACGTATCTATGCTGAAAATTTCAAGAAAATCTATTTTTTCAAAAAATCAAGAAAAATCTAATGCATTTTTTTTGCTCAGATTTTCAACTTCCTCAGATTTTAATGATAATTTGTGTATAGATGTTATATTATATGGTATTTAAGTATTTGGTGTCAAAAGATAGTAATTCAGAATATTAACCGTTTAATTAGCACCTGGACTAATTATGATGAAATTTAAAAGCTAATTACTCGAGTAATTATACAAATTTTTAGATTTTGACCATAGATTCGTATTCAGCATACATAAAAGTATCTTTGTTGAAAATTTCAAGAAAATCTTGTTTTTCAAAAAAAAAAATCATTAAAAATGCCAGGCTGTAGCCTTGCATTTTCTTTTGCTGAGATTTTGAACTTCCTCAGATTCTAATGAAAATTTGTGTATAGATGTTATTTTATATGGTATTTAAGCATTTGGTGTCAAAAGACTGGAATTCATGATGTTAACCGTTTAATTAGCACCTGGACTAATTATGATGAAATTTAAATGCTAATTACTCGAGAAATTTTACGAATTTTTAGATTTTGACCACAGATTCGTATTCAGCATACATAGAATTTTCTATGCTGAAAATTTCAAGAAAATCAATTTTTTCAAAAAACTCAAGAAAAATTGCATTTTCTTTTTTTGCTCAGATTTTCAACTTTCTTAAATTTTAATGACAATCTATTTATAGATGTTATTTTATATGGGATTTAAGTATTTTGAGTCAAAAGACTGTATATCCTGATATTAACCGGTTAATTACCACCTGGACTAATTATGATAAAAATTAAATGCTAATTACTCGAGTGATTATACGAATTTTTAGATTTTGACCACAGATTCGTATTCAGCATGCATAAACGTATCTATGTTGAAAATGTCAAGAAAATCTATTTCAAAAAAATCAAGATAAATCCCTGGCTATAGCCATGCATTTTTTTTTTTTTTTGCTCAGATTTTCAACTACCTAAGATTTTAATGAAAATTTGTGTATAGGTGTTATTTTATATGGTATTTACGAATTTTGAGTCAAAAGACTGTATTTCCTGATATTAACTGGTTAATTGCCACCTGGACTAATTATGGTAAAAATTAAATTATAATTACTCGAGCAAATATACGAATTTTTAGATTTTGACCACAGATTCCTATTCAGCATACATAAAAGTATCTATGCTGAAAATTTCAAGAAAATCTGTTTTTTCAAAAAAAATCAAGAAAAATCCCAGGGTATAGCCTTGCATTTTTTTTGCTCACATTTTCAACTTCCTCAGATTTTAATGAAAAGTTGTGTATAGATGTTATTCTATATGGTATTTAAATATTTCGTGTCAGAAGACTGTAATTCATTATATTAACTGTTTAATTAGCACCTGGCGTAATTATGATGAAATTTAAATGCTAATTACTCGAGTAATTATACGAATTTTTAGATTTTGACCACAGACTCGTATTCAGCATACATAAAAGTATCTATGCTGAAAATGTCAAGAAAATCTATTTTTTCAAAAAAATCAAGAAAAATCTAAGGTATTTTTTTTGTTCAGATTTTCAACTTTCTCAGACTTTAATGAAAATTTGTGTATAGATGATATTTTATATGGTATTTAAGTATTTCGTGTCAAAAGACTGTAATTCATAATATTAACCGTTAATTAGCACCTGGACTAATTATGATGAAATTTAGATGCTAATTACTCGAGTAATTACACGAATTTTTAGATTTTAACCACAGATTCGTATTCAGCATACATAAAAGATATGTTGAAAATTTCAAGAAAATCTATTTTTTCAAAAAAAAATCAAGAAAAATGGCATGCTATAGCCTTGGTTTTTTTTTTTTTTCTCACGTTTTCAACTTCCTCAGATTTTAATGAAAATCTTTGTATAGATGTTATTTTATATGGGATTTAAGTATTTTGAGTCAAAAGACTGTAATTCATAATATTAACTGGTTATTTACCCCCTGGACTAATTATGATAGAAATTAAATGTAATTACTCGAGGAATTATACGAATTTTTAGATTTTGACCACAGATTCGTATTCAGCATCGTCGTGCTCAAGGATCGTACCGTTGTGCTCAAGGATCGTACCGTCGTGCTCAAGGATCGTACCGTCGTGCTCAAGGGTTGTACCGTCGTGCTCAAGGGTCGTACCGTCGTGCTCAAGGGTCGTAACGTCGTGCTCAAGGATCGCACCGTCGTGCTCAAGGGTCGTACCGTCGTGCTCAAGGATCGTACCGTCGTGCTGAAGGATCGTACCGTCATGCCCAAGGATCGTACCGTCGTGCTCAAGGGTCATACCGTCGTGCTCAAGGGTCGTACCGTCGTGCTCAAGGGTCGCACCGTCGTGCTCAAGGGTCGTACCGTCGTACCGTCGTGCTCAAGGGTCAACACACGATCTCAACTTAGATTACAATGGGCTACTAGGTGTCAGGGAGGCCCTAAGGTCGACATTCACACCTGACCGCCTCCTAGTTATCGACCATCTCTCCCTCACACGTCCTCAGGGGAGGGGCCATCAGCAACTCACTGTCTATCGGAATGTCTATCTTAGCATCGGGATGAGGTTGAGTATGTGAGAGGGAAAAAAAAATATGAGGTTGAGTTCTCATAATGGTGAGGTTATGGTGATAGAGTGAGGTTGAGTCTTATGGTTAACTCAGAAGGGATGAGGTTGAAGGGATGAGGTTGGAGGGATGAGGTTGATGAGGTTGAAGGCCCCCCCTCCCTTTTTCCCCTCCCCCCAACCCCCACAACCTCACTCACGTATGTTGTTGGACGACGCCACCACCACAGTCAACAATACGAACGTAAACTGAATACGTTCGTCTTAATATTCCTTTTCTGTCTACCTCCAATTCCAATGTGTTTACCAATTCCAATGTGTATACCAATTCCAATGTGTATACCAATATATACCAATTCCAATGTGTATACCAGTTCCAATGTGTATACCAGTTCCAATGTGTATATCAGTATATACCAATTCCAATGTGTATACCAGTTCCAATGTGTATACCAATATATACCAATTCCAATGTGTATATCAGTTCCAATGTGTATACCAATTCCAATGTGTATACCAATATATACCAATTCCAATGTGTATACCAGTTCCAATGTGTATACCAATATATACCAATTCCAATGTGTATACCAGTTCCAATGTGTATACCAATATATACCAATTCCAATGTGTATACCGATTCCAATGTGTAGACCAATTCCAATGTGTATACCACTTCCAATATGTATACCAATATATACCAATTCCAATGTATATACCGATTCCAATGTGTAGACCAATTCCAATGTGTATACCCTGTTCGTAAAACCTCTCCTTACTCATCCTCTCCATGAATTCAAACCATTTCAGCACTCCTTCTTCTGCCCTCTCAACCATTCAAACATTCCATTTACGACACATCCATCCTTTCTCGTCCTTTTTTTTTTTTATATCTAGAGTCCGTGCCTCGCGCCTCCATACAACACCGTCGGGCCTGCTATACCATCAAATGTACCCATCTTTTCCCTTAGTGACATTGCTTTTCCACACGTTGCTCAGTGCAGCCACAACCTTCGCCCCCTGACCCACCCTATGGCTCCCTACATCTCCCATGGTTCCATTCGCTGTCACCTCCACTCCAAACCACTTCACTCCCTCACCTGGGTAAGAAACTGGTTCATAAGGACGGAAATGAAGGACGATTTTACTGTCACACACACACACACACACACACACACACACACACGTCAAGGCTGTAAGAGCTATATTCGTCTGCAGCAACACAAGTTACACCAGACACTTCCTAACGTTAGGTAAGACGCTATCTTGCCTCTAAGAACCCCGAGCCAACGTACACAGAAGGGAACTTTGTGGCGCTCGTGAATAAGGTCTTAATTGCCCTCACAGCCTGTGAGCCACAGACGGAAGCCAGCAAGACAAGGGAAAGTCGACTCTCTTCGCATCTCAACTTTTTTTCTTTTAACAAACACGTTATTTCTGGGTGTGGTGTTATCTTGACGTGGTGTTATCTTGGTGTGGTGTTATCTTGATGTGGTGTTATACTGGTGTATCTCTGACGTTATCTTGGTGTGGTGTTATATTGATGTGGTGTTATCTTGACGTGGTGTTATATTGGCGTATCTATGGTGTTATATTAGAGTGATGTTATCTTGACGTGGTGTTACATTAGCGTATCTCTGTTGTTATCTTGGTGTGGTGTTATCTTGCTGTGATGTTGTATTTGCATATCTCTGGCGTTATCTTGGCGTGGTGTTATCTTGCTGTGGTCCTATATTGGGGTATCTCTAGCGTTATCTTGGTGTAGTGTTATCTTGCTGTGGTGTTATCTTAGTATGGTGTTGCTGTCGTGTTATCTTAGTATGGTGTTGACGTGATGTTATCTTAGTATGGTGTTGACGTGATGTTATCTTAGTATGCTGTGGTGTTATCTTAGTATGGTGTTGACGTGATGTTATCTTAGTATGCTGTGGTGTTATCTTAGTATGGTGTTGACGTGATGTTATCATAGTATGCTGTCGTGTTATCTTAGTATGGTGTTGCTGTCGTGTTATCTTAGTATGGTGTTGACGTGGTGTTATCTTAATATCCTGTTATCTCGACGCGGTATCATATCGTCTTAGTGTTATCTTACCTAGTTCTGGCAGCCTTCCCCCCCCCCTTCTATTAAAGATCTACTTATGATTACCTACTTACTAGTCTATCTATCTATCTATCTATCTATCTATCTATCTATCGGTGAATCTATCTGTTTACCTATTTATCTATCTATCTATCGGTGTATCTATCTATATCTATTAGTTTACCTATCTATCTATCCATCTATCTATTTACCGGTGTATCTATCTGTATCTATTTGTCTATCTATCAATCTATATATCTATCGTCTATCTATCTATCTATCTATCTATCTATCTATCTATCTAATGGGCGTTAATGTGTCGCTAAAAGCACGTGATCCTCAGCTCAGTTTCGGCTAATATGAATCTGTTTATAAAGGATCAAAGTCTTTCTGATGCACTTATGATGGGGTTAACACTACGTCCCCTCCCGTTCAAGACTACGGTCATCACATGATGCCATTACCATCACATAATGGCATTATCATCACATAATGCTATTACTATCACATAATGGCATTATCGTCACATAATGCGATTACTATCACATAATGGTATTATCATCACATAATGCTATTACTATCACATAATGGTATTATCGTCACACAATGTGATTACTATCACATAATGGGATTATCATCACATAATGCTATTACTATCACATAATGGTATTATCATCACATAATGCTATTGCTATCACATAATGGTATTATCATCACATAATGTGATTACTATCACATAATGGTATTATCATCACATAATGCTATTGCTATCACATAATGGTATTATCATCACATAATGTGATTACTATCACATAATGGGATTATCATCACATAATGCTATTGCTATCACATAATGGTATTATCATCACATAATGCTATTGCTATCACATAATGGTATTATCATCACATAATGTGATTACTATCACATAATGGGATTATCATCACATAATGCTATTGCTATCACATAATGCTATTATCATCACATAATGTGATTACTATCACAATGCTACTACTGTCACATAATGCTATTACTGTCACATAATGCTATTACTATCACATAATGCTATTACTATCATACAATGCTATTACTATCACATAACGCGATTACCATCACATACTGTGATTACTATCACATAATGCTATTACTATCACATAATGCTATTGCTATCACATAATGCTATTACTATCACATAATGTGATTTCTATCACATGATTGTAAGCGGGTTAAATAATGTAATCCCTGCCATCACATAATGCGATTGTAAGCGGAATGGATGATGTAGTCCCTGCCATCACATAATGCGATTGTAAGCGGCGTGAAAAATGTGATTCCTGCCATCACATGATGCGATAGGTGAGCAATGTAATTCCTGCCATCACATAATACTCTTTAAAAATCATGTAATTAAGTTTTGAAATAATTAAATCTACATAATATTCATGATTAACCGCATGTTACTTATTCGTTACCTCTGGGAACTTAGAAGCGCTATAGAAAAGATTATCTTATAATTCCAGGTATAGAAACCTTTCAGTATGTTATAGACGAATTTTGAGAGCTTTTTGGTAAAAAATACCCGTAAATATACCCTGAAAAATACCTGTAGATATATCCTGCATCTTTTGTCTTTTTTTTTTTAGGACAATCTGTTTCCTGAAATATGTATTTGTTATATTTTCCTGTTATATTTTTCTTGCGAAATAAGTTAATTTTGAAGTCGAAAATGTAGTGTTGGGGGCATAAAATGGTTGTAAATAAACTCTTGAGACGATGGAAGATTCAATATATGTTATGATGATATACTTTATAATCAATCATTATATACTTCATAATCATTACATACTTTATAATCAATCATTATATACTGTATAATCAATCATTATATACTTTATAATCATTACATACTTTATAATCAATCATTATATACTGTATAATCAATCATTATATACTTTATAAACAATCATTACATACTTTATAATCATAATATACTTTATGATCAATCATTATATACTTCACAATCATTATATACTTTATAATTAATCATTACAGACTTTATAATCATTATATACTTTCTAATCAATCATTATATACTTTATAATTAATCATTACAGACTTTATAATCATTATGTACTTTCTAATCAATCATTATATACTTCACAATCATTATATACTTTATAATTAATCATTACAGACTTTATAATCATTATATACTTTCTAATCAATCATTATATACTTCACAATCATTATATACTTTATAATTAATCATTACAGACTTTATAATCATTATATACTTTCTAATCAATCATTATGTACTTTATAATCAATCATTAAATACTTTATAATTAATCATTACAGACTTTATAATCATTATATGCTTTCTAATCAATCATTATATACTTCACAATCATTATATACTTTATAATCAATCATTATATACTTTATAATTAATCATTACAGACTTTATAATCATTATATACTTTCTAATCAATCATTATATACTTCACAATCATTATATACTTTATAATCAATCATTATATACTTTATAAACAATCATTACATACTTTATAATCATAATATACTTTATGATCAATCATTATATACTTCACAATCATTATATACTTTATAATTAATCATTACAGACTTTATAATCATTATATACTTTCTAATCAATCATTATATACTTTATAATTAATCATTACAGACTTTATAATCATTATATACTTTCTAATCAATCATTATATACTTCACAATCATTATATACTTTATAATTAATCATTACAGACTTTATAATCATTATATACTTTCTAATCAATCATTATATACTTCACAATCATTATATACTTTATAATTAATCATTACAGACTTTATAATCATTATATACTTTCTAATCAATCATTATATACTTCACAATCATTATATACTTTATAATTAATCATTACAGACTTTATAATCATTATATACTTTCTAATTAATCATTATATACTTCACAATCATTATATACTTTATAATCAATCATTATATACTTTATAATTAATCATTACAGACTTTATAATCATTATATACTTTCTAATCAATCATTATATACTTCACAATCATTATATACTTTATAATTAATCATTACAGACTTTATAATCATTATATACTTTCTAATCAATCATTATATACTTCACAATCATTATATACTTTATAATTAATCATTACAGACTTTATAATCATTATATACTTTCTAATCAATCATTATATACTTCACAATCATTATATACTTTATAATCAATCATTATATACTTTATAATTAATCATTACAGACTTTATAATTAATCATTACAGACTTTATAATCATTATATACTTTCTAATCAATCATTATATACTTCACAATCATTATATACTTTATAATTAATCATTACAGACTTTATAATCATTATATACTTTCTAATCAATCATTATGTACTTTATAATCAATCATTATATACTTTATAATTAATCATTACAGACTTTATAATCATTATATACTTTCTAATCAATCATTATATACTTCACAATCATTATATACTTTATAATCAATCATTATATACTTTATAATTAATCATTACAGACTTTATAATCATTATATACTTTCTAATCAATCATTATATACTTCACAATCATTATATACTTTATAATTAATCATTACAGACTTTATAATCATCATATACTTTCTAATCAATCATTATATACTTCACAATCATTATATACTTTATGATTAATCATTACAGACTTTATAATCATTATATACTTTCTAATCAATCATTATGTACTTTATAATCAATCATTATATACTTTATAATTAATCATTACAGACTTTATAATCATTATATACTTTCTAATCAATCATTATATACTTCACAATCATTATATACTTTATAATCAATCATTATATACTTTATAATTAATCATTACAGACTTTATAATCATTATATACTTTCTAATCAATCATTATATACTTCACAATCATTATATACTTTATAATTAATCATTACAGACTTTATAATCATTATATACTTTCTAATCAATCATTATGTACTTTATAATCAATCATTATATACTTTATAATTAATCATTACAGACTTTATAATCATTATATACTTTCTAATCAATCATTATATACTTCACAATCATTATATACTTTATAATCAATCATTATATACTTTATAATTAATCATTACAGACTTTATAATCATTATATACTTTATAATGAATCATTATATACTTCACAATCATTATGTACTTTATAATCAATCATTATATACTTTATAATTAATCATTACATACTTTATAATCATAATATACTTTATAATCAATCATTATATACTTTATAATCAATCATTATATACTTTATAATCAATCATTACATACTTTATAATCATTATATACTTTATAATCAATCATTATATACTTTATAATCAATCATTATATACTTTATAATCAATCATTATATACTTTATAATGAATCATTACATACTTTATAATCATAATATACTTTATAATCAATCATTATATACTTCACAATCATTATATACTTTATAATTAATCATTACAGACTTTATAATCATTATATACTTTCTAATCAATCATTATATACTTCACAATCATTATATACTTTATAATCAATCATTATATACTTTATAATGAATCATTACATACTTTATAATCATAATATACTTTATAATCAATCATTATATACTTTATAAATCAATCATTACATACTTTATAATCATTATATACTTTATAATCAATCATTACATACTTTATAATCATAATATACTTTATAACCAATCATTATATACTTTATAATCAATCATTACATACTTTATAATCATTATAAACTTTATAATCAATCATTATATACTTTATAACCAATCATTATATACTTTATAATCAATCATTACATACTTTATAATCATAATATACTTTATAATCAATCATTATATACTTTATAATCAATCATTACATACTTTATAATCATAATATACTTTATAACCAATCATTATATACTTTATAATCAATCATTACATACTTTATAATCATTATAAACTTTATAATCAATCATTATATACTTTATAATCAATCATTATATACTTTATAATCAATCATTACATACTTTATAATCATAATATACTTTATAATCAATCATTATATACTTTATAATCAATCATTACATACTTTATAATCATTATATACTTTATAATCAATCATTATATACTTTATAATCATAATATACTTTATAATCAATCATTATATACTTTATAATCAATCATTACATACTTTATAATCATAATATACTTTATAATCAATCATTACATACTTTATAATCATAATATACTTTATAACCAATCATTATATACTTTATAATCAATCATTACATACTTTATAATCATTATAAACTTTATAATCAATCATTATATACTTTATAATCAATCATTATATACTTTATAATCAATCATTACATACTTTATAATCATAATATACTTTATAATCAATCATTATATACTTTATAATCAATCATTACATACTTTATAATCATAATATACTTTATAATCAATCATTATATACTTTATAATCAATCATTACATACTTTATAATCATAATATACTTTATAACCAATCATTATATACTTTATAATCAATCATTATATACTTTATAATCATTATAAACTTTATAATCAATCATTATATACTTTATAATCAATCATTATATACTTTATAATCAATCATTACATACTTTATAATCATAATATACTTTATAATCAATCATTATATACTTTATAATCAATCATTACATACTTTATAATCATTATATACTTTATAATCAATCATTATATACTTTATAATCAATCATTACATACTTTATCATCATTATATACTTTATAATCAATCATTATATACTTCATAATCATTATATACTTTTCAATCAGTATATACTCTATAATCATTATATACTTTATAATCATTATATGATCATTATATACTTATAATCATCTGTCCCAGGAAGCATAAAGAATTATATTATAATTTCGAGAACAGAAGCCTTTTAGTAGGTTACATCCCATTTATGAAAAAAGAGAAATTGGCTGGAAATACACTTTTTATGTCATTTATTTTCTCCGATAAATACATCTACATGAAGATATCAGTCCTGGCAATTTTGCCCAGAATGAAGTGAATTGAATTTATTTGCGATAAAGCAATTCATCATATTGTACACCACACACACACACACACACACACACACAACACACGTCCTGTGCCATTAATGTCACCTCGAGCACACACACACACACACACACAACACACACACACACACACGTCCTGTGCCATTAATGGCACCTCGAACACACACACACACACACACACACACACACACACACACACACGTCCTGTGCCATTAATGTCACCTCGAGCACACACACACACACAACACACACACACACACACACGTCCTGTGCCATTAATGGCACCTCGAACACACACACACACACACACACACACACACACTCGACCTGTGCCATTAATGGCACACCCGAAAATGGGCTATCATTGTCAAACACTTCATGCCGGGCTTCACCTTAGCGAATCTATACAAATTATATACATTCTAAGCTCGGGATGTTCTTTGAAGGCAATTATGTCCTGTAATTAAACTTCGAAATGACTAGCATTTGCATATTTCCTGATTATTCGCTTCCTATCTTTTTATTTCCGATCTCTCGACTCTTATGAAAATTTTGCATCTTTCAATCTAGGTATAGAAAACCATTCCTTATGCAATATTCCAATTCAGAAATAAAATATTTTTTAGCCTGAAACATGCCACTGTAATTTTTGTATATTTTATTCAGGTTTTACATTTCCCGTAAAATATTAGCACATCCTATTTTTTTCCGCTAAATAAGATTCTTGTATTCAATTTGAAGGGTTATTTGGAGGCCATAAGATTCTTGTGTTCAATTTGAAGGGCAGTTTGGAGGCCATAAGATTCTTGTGTTCAATTTGAAGGGCAGTTTGGAGGCCATAAGATTCTTGTGTTCAATTTGAAGGGCAGTTTGGAGGCCATAAGATTCTTGTGTTCAATTTGAAGGGCAGTTTGGAGGCCATAAGATTCTTGTGTTCAATTTGAAGGGCAGTTTGGAGGCCATAAGATTCTTGTGTTCAATTTGAAGGGCAGTTTGGAGGCCATAAGATTCTTGTGTTCAATTTGAAGGGCAGTTTGGAGGCCATAAGATTCTTGTGTTCAATTTGAAGGGCAGTTTGGAGGCCATAAGATTCTTGTGTTCAATTTGAAGGGCTGTTTGGAGGCCATAAGATTCTTGTGTTCAATTTGAAGGGCAGTTTGGAGGCCATAAGATTCTTGTGTTCAATTTGAAGGGCAGTTTGGAGGCCATAAGATTCTTGTGTTCAATTTGAAGGGCAGTTTGGAGGCCATAAGATTCTTGTGTTCAATTTGAAGGGCAGTTTGGAGGCCATAAGATTCTTGTGTTCAATTTGAAGGGCAGTTTGGAGGCCATAAGATTCTTGTGTTCAATTTGAAGGGTTATTTGGAGGCCATAAGATTCTTGTGTTCAATTTGAAGGGTTATTTGGAGGCCATAAGATTCTTGTGTTCAATTTGAAGGGTTATTTGGAGGCCATAAGTCCCGTAATCAAGACTTGCAAATGATTACAAATTTCAAGATACTTAATGAGTATTTATCCCATGATTATTCACTATTTAACATAATCATTCCAGGTACAGAAGCCTAATATATTATAATATAAGTCTAAACATTCCTTTATAATATATACCCTTTACAAATATACCCTGAACTTACATTTTTGTCATAGAATATAAAAGTTCTATGTAAATTTGCTTTTAAACTCAGTAGACGTCATTATTTTTCAAACCCTGAACAGCATTTAGGTGTGTTTTAATTAGCCTCTGGTATAATTACATGCATAAAACATTGTATATATAATTATTTATCTCATGACCTTCCCTTCCGCCATGCAGAAGAAAGGAGACCCAGTGATGCTGATAAACAGCCAATGGGGCAGCTCACTCGTTAAGTCGTTACACAAAATTGCAGCCCTTGTGTTTACGCGACACACACACACACACACACACAGTAGAGGTAGTATGATATAATTTTCGCCACTAGCCACAAAAAAAGTACAAAAATGGTACCCAAAGTGATCCACCAGGCTTGCAAAATTAATCTTATTGTGATTCTAAAAAAAGTGGAAGACATGAGAGATATTGACTGACGAATATAACACATTAATGTTCCAAATTAGTCCAAGCATATATATATCTTCCCGCCATCCAACACAGAAAAAAAATGTTGTATAACCTTGATGTAAATATGAACTTCTACATCTACCTACCTACCTGCGTGTCACTCACTGACTCCAGAGTAGAACAGTTCATCTACCGTACAGGTAGAATGAATGGATCACCTGAGATTCACCTCTCAACGTTTTTCTCAGGAAAGTTCGGTCAAGGTTGACAATGGTAACGTTTGCAGACAAACGTAACAATAGAAAAACGTTTTCTCGTAAGGGGGACGAATCTTCTTGTCAAATGAATGCATTTTCTTCTTTTAAAGAATTGTAAATGTCCATTGTTTTAGAATATATCAGACCAAACAATATAACAATATTATGTCAAACAAATCAATTAATTACATTGATGTATTTAATTCCATATATCTTTGTTTGTTGGCTCGTTGTCAATAGCTGGGTGTACTACCCAATTGGGTTGGAACAGACCTGACATAAAGAAATGTTCAGTTTTAGATATGCTTATCCAGTAGGTATAAAAGTTTAAATAGATTTTATTGACCTGTGATTGCGCTTGATTTCCTAAATTCTATTCTGTTCTATTTCTGGAAGTCTGAGAGGAACATAGTGCAAATACTAGATACTGACAGGTATGGGGGACAGATTACAATAAAGTATTCTTTAAACTAGTAATATCACAGTCTTTAATGGGGGGAAATGATACAATTAAACAATAGAGATGAGGAAAAAAAAACACAACTTGAAAATTGCTTTCATAAAGTTTGACCAATCCTCCAAAATATGTGATTGATGCCACGACTATGACTGAACATAGAGCTAAGACTCAGTATATACATGAAAGACAATAGATAAAAAAATGAGTCCAAATTTGTAGATTAAAAACCCTCATTAAGCATAAGTATAAAAAGTGAGACACATTGCGCATCCAGCTGCTCACCTGAGAGCTCGCATAGGCAAGATGTCGGTGGTCAGCTGTCTCCGTGCTGGGTCCATCGCCTTGAAAAATGTCCCCGTTCCCACGCCATTGCATGGCCATTAGTAAGTGTACTTAAGGTTATGAAGTTGTTATTGAGTCTGCAGTACTGGCTGGGGTTGTTACAAGGTCGTTCTCTTGTCTCTAATGGCCTTTGTACACCGGCCGGAGGGTCGTTCGTATCATGGGATTAAAACAAATTTTTTTTTTAGCTCTACAGAGCACCTCATTTCCCAGTAATTCAACAGAGGTATTGGGGAACTACCTCTCTTACTACCACAACCCAGACAGTAGTTATGGTAATGGCTTAATGGCTCTAGAGTTGTTTAGAAGTAAATGGAGTAGTTCTCCCCAGCAATAAATTCCTTTCCCACATAATTAATTAATTTAGTTGTCGATTAAGAGGTATTTATGAATCTTAACTCAGTACGGAGAGATTTTTAAAGTTTTCTAGACCCATGACACGAAGCGGTCGTGTTTTAACCCCGGGAATGTTGATGGAGGTCAATGTGATGACGTTGACACCTGGGGTCAAACGATATTATGCCGACATATTTTTTTTTTTTACCTATATGCTGGACTTTCCAATTCTTTCAACAGAAGAAAATAAGGTGATGATTTAGTTAATGATTAGATACATTGGTAGTACTATGGAGTTGACTAATGCATGATCATTTTATTGTATTGATTATTAATTGTTTTAATGTATTGTTAATTTAAACGAGGTTGGGTAGAGTTTAAGGCACTCAGTACGAATTGTACAGCATGATTGGGATAGAGATAACAAAACAGGCATTGAAGTATATATATAGACAATTTTTTAAATTGCTAATATAGTATAGGCCTAAATTTCATTAGTCGATTGAGCTGTACTTCTGTATTACAGGTGTTACCAACTGTATTGCAAGCTTTTTGGATTCTCTTGTTTAGGGAGACTCGGAGAGTGATAGAGAGAGAGTGAGAAAGGACGTGAATGCAACCTTCAGCTTCCTAAATCACTTGTCTGACACTGAATGGTTCTATGATTATCTTGTTAAGTAATGTGAGAAATGTTTGTAAATTTTCGTTTGACAAACTCAGTCTCCAACTAATGCAATTTCTCTATCATCAGCAAACCACAGCTGACACTTCCTAGGCCCTCTTATCCCAGTTAACTGTGTACTCACTCCTCCCTCTAAGACTCCTGCATTTACCTCACTCTCCACCCCATCCATCAACAGATTAAACAACCATGGTGACATCACACACCCGTCGACCATTCACTCTCTGCTCTTCCTACTTGTACACATGCCTTACATTCTTTGTAGAGGCTCCTGCTGTCCAAGGCTGCACTACTTCCAGTAGCAAGGAACTGTAGATTCCTTTGGAGTGAGAAGTATTTTGAAAAAGCTTTACTCCCTGTGATAAGCCCATGCCAAAGGTGACTTTTTGCTCGCATCATAACCTTGAGCAGACAAGAGTCCAGTAAAACCTCCATATATACATATGAAAGTCTTCAGTCACTTAACCCTCGATGGACTTGAATTCATTTCACACACTTCAGTCACCGTAAATGGACAGTCTCTCCCACTGAACAAAACGCCAACCATTCTAGGCACCACTTATGACACGTATGATATTCACTCCCCTTACCAGTAACATAAACATAAAATCAACGCACAAAGTAAATCCCCTCAAAACACTAACTGGCACCAGATTTGGACAAGAAAAAAAAACCCTTGAAAACTTGACCTAAACAATTCATCTGCTCCATTAAACTATGTTTCATCTCTCTGGTCTTCCACCCTTTACATGGACAAATATAACAAAATTGTGAACCACACTAAATTGTGCAGTCACTGAACAATCACTGGCTGCCTAGAAATCAAAAACACCAAACACTTTCAGAATGAGACAAAAATCCTCCCAACCTCAACATGCTCAGCGTCCAATTCTTAGCAATAGCACCAGGTACCCTTCAGCCTGAGCTTCTCCATGACTAACCACCAACCCCCAAGTAGAAATGAAAAGCTTACTCCTGCCTCACACTGCAGTAACCTCTACTCCCAGATCCCCTCCATCTCTAACAGATATACACACTAAAATAACCCAGCAAGTACTAAACGACTGACCTACGAACGTAGTCTTAAACTCCAACCCTCCAAACATGCACCCGTCAGAAACCATACTACCCACACAAACATGAGTCACACTCTCCTTATTTTTCTGGATATCACCCATCACTACAGCACTACAAAAAAAATTTGATATATCCCTAGACCCTTCATGTCCATGATGCAACTGCCATAAAGAAGACACAGCACTTATTCAGTTGCCCTGCTCACTCTGCACATAGACACTTACATATCACAATACTTTATGACCTGTGGTCCTGACAAGGGGTTGTGGCCAGCTTCCTTAGTGCTATAGGAGTCTCATAAGAAATTGTAAGTGCCTGTTTAGGATTTTTGTGAAACGAAAATGCTGTCTGTGGTGATACTATATTAAAGTATTTTGTGGCTGCATCTGGCCAAATTATTTATTTCATTTTTACACTCCAATGATACAGCAAAGTCACTAGTGTCTTAACAAAAATTGTGCCTTAGTGTTTTATGTTTGATTTTTTGGAACTATCTAGTAAGATCTGTTTTTTTTTCTATTTTCAGTTCAGCGAGAGATGGGGGGTGGCCCTAGAAAGATGATCATTACTCCTTCTCGTTGGCAGTGGCACAAATTCAAGGACCTGCTTCACTTCTATATCATGCTTGGGGTCATTCCTCTTGGAATAATGACATTTGCCATCAATATTTTCATTGGTCCTGCTCAGTTGGCTCCCATCCCAGAAGATTATGTCCCTAAACCTTGGGAATACTATGCGGTAAGGTTGAAGGCTAAGTTTAAGAAATAGTTGTAGCCAGTGTTACTCATCAACACAAGGTGATGAATGTATATAAGAAGTAAAAAATTACTCGCTCTTCCCTCACATTGCATGTGGGGTGCATGCAATGTGGAAGAGCCAAGCAGATTTGCAGAAAGCAAACCCGGTTTTTCATTGCAGAAATGAGGTCATGTTTCAATCCTTCCATCCCTATAGGGGTTATGCTACAATGCCCACTCCTGGATCCAATATTCACACTCTCATCTCCCAAATACAGACATGAAACTTGTATATAGTACGTTGTGTAAAGCGCTTATGATACTTAGAACTTGTACCTTGATGCATGTGCCATGACTGGATAAAATATGATAGGAATTATGGAAGGTTGACTTGTATGTTGAGTTGTTTTAGGTACTTGTTTTCATTTGCTTTTTCTTGTTCTGTAGTGTTGCATCTTTCTGCTTGTTCAGACCCTGAGCTCTGAAAATCTTTTCTACTTTGTCTTTCCATCTCCAGTTTAGTCTTTCCTGTATCTGTCCCCTCCACTTCTGACACATATATGCTTTTTGTAAGTTTCTCACAAATTCTCCGCATAGGTGCAGGCCATTTCAGGACTTCTTCTTCATCAATCTAAACTGGACTTTCCTTATTACCATACCTCTCTTTTACCCTATCACTTACTTGATCATCCCTCCTCACACCACATGTTGTCCTAAAACATATAATTTCCAACATAGGTGTTAGCTTTGAAGAATGTATGTGAGAAATACCTAGAAAAGCAAATGGATTTGTATGTAGCATTTATGGATCTGGAGAAGGCATATGATAGAGTTGATAGAGATGCTCTGTGGAAGGTATTAAAGAATATATGGTGTGGGAGGTAAGTTGTTAGAAGCAGTGAAAAGCTTTTATCGAGGATGTAAGGCATGTGTACGTGTAGGAAGAGAGGAAAGTGATTGGTTCTCAGTGAATGTAGGTTTGCAGCAGGGGTGTGTGATGTCTCCATGGTTATTTAATTTGTTTATGGATGGGGTTGTTAGGGAGGTGAATGCAAGAGTTTTGGAAAGAGGGGCAAGTATGAAGTCTGTTGTGGATGAGAGAGCTTGGGAAGTGAGTCAGTTGTTGTTTGCTGATGATACAGCGCTTGTGGCTGATTCATGTGAGAAACTGCAGAAGCTGGTGGCTGAGTTTGGTAAAGTGTGTGAAAGAAGAAAGTTAAGAGTAAATGTGAATAAGAGCAAGGTTATTAGGTACAGAAGGGTTGAGGGTCAAGTCAATTGGGAGTTAAGTTTGAATGGAGAAAAACTGGAGGAAGTAAAGTGTTTTAGATATCTGGGAGTGGATCTGGCAGCGGATGGAACCATGGAAGTGGAAGTGGATCATAGAGTGGGGGAGGGGGCGAAAATCCTGGGAGCCTTGAAGAATGTGTGGAAGTCGAGAACATTATCTCGGAAAGCAAAAATGGGTATGTTTGAAGGAATAGTGGTTCCAACAATGTTGTATGGTTGCAAGGCGTGGGCTATGGATAGAGTTGTGCGCAGGAGGATGGATTTGCTGGAAATGAGATGTTTGAGGACAATGTGTGGTGTGAGGTGGTTTGATCGAGTAAGTAACGTAAGGGTAAGAGAGATGTGTGGAAATAAAAAGAGTGTGGTTGAGAGAGCAGAAGAGGGTGTTTTGAAATGGTTTGGGCACATGGAGAGAATGAGTGAGGAAAGATTGACCAAGAGGATATATGTGTCGGAGGTGGAGGGAACGAGGAGAAGTGGGAGACCAAATTGGAGGTGGAAAGATGGAGTGAAAAAGATTTTGTGTGATCGGGGCCTGAACATGCAGGAGGGTGAAAGGAGGGCAAGGAATAGAGTGAATTGGATCGATGTGGTATACCTGGGGTTGACGTGCTGTCAGTGGATTGAATCAGGGCATGTGAAGCGTCTGGGGTAAACCATGGAAAGCTGTGTAGGTATGTATATTTGTGTGTGTGGACGTATGTATATACATGTGTATGGGGGTGGGTTGGGCCATTTCTTTCGTGTGTTTCCTTGCGCTACCTCGCAAACGCGGGAGACAGCGACAAAGCAAAAAAAAAAAAAAAATTGCCTTCTGTACCATTTCATCTCAATCTGGCAATGCTCCCAGTTGTTGTGGAAGAGAAGGCTTAGGAAGTGAGTCAGTTGTTGTTCACTGATGATACAGCGCTGGTGGCTGATTCGGGTATGAAACTGCAGAAGTTGGTGACTGAGTTTGGTAAAGTGTGTGAAAGAAGAAAGCTGAGAGTAAATGTGAATAAAGGCAAAGTTTTTAGGTTCAGGAGGGTTGAGGGACAAGTTAATTGGGAGGTAAGTTTGAATGGAGAAAAACTGGAGGAAGTGAAATGTTTTAGATATCTGGGAGTGGATTTAGCATCGGATGGAACCATGGAAGTGGAAGTGAGTCACAGTATGGTGGGGGGGGCGAAGGTTCTGGGAGCTTTGAAGAATGTGTGGAAGCAAGAACGTTATCTCGTAGAACAAAAATGGGTATGTTTGAAGGAGTAGTGGTTCCAACAATGTTATATGCTATAGATAGGGTTGTATGGAGGAGGGTGGATGTGTTGGAAATGAAATGTTTGAGGACAATATGTGGTGTGAGGTGGTTTGATCGAGTAAGTAATGAAAGGATAAGAGATGTGTGGTAATAAAAAGAGTGTGGTTAAGAGAGCAGAAGAGGTTGTGTTGAAATGGTTTGGTCACATAGAGACAATGAGTGAGGAAAGTTTGACTAAGAGGATATATGTGTCAGAGGTAGAGGGAATGAGGAGATGTAGGAGACCAAATTGGAGGTGGAAGGATGAATTGAAAAAGATTTTGAACGATCAGGGCCTGAACATAGAGGAGGGTGAAGGCGTGCAAGGAATAGAATGAATTGGAACGGTGTGGTATACTGGGGTCGACGTGCTGTCAGTGGATTGAGCCAGGGCATATGAAGCATCTGGGGTAAACCTTGGAAAGTTTTGTGGGGCCTGGATGCGGAAAGGGAGCTGTGGTTTTGGAGCATTACACATGACAGCTAGAGACTGAGCATGAACGAATGTGACCTAATTTGTCTTTTCCTAGTGTTACCTCGCGGGGGGGAGGGATGCTGTTTCATGTGTGGCTGGGTGGCAACGGGAATGGATGAAGGTTGCAAGTATGAATATGTACATGTGTATATATGTATATGTCTCTGTATGTATACGTTGAAATGTATAGGTATGTATATGTGTGTGTGTGGGCATTTATGTATATTCATGTGTATGTGGGTTGGTTGGGCCATTTTTTCGTCTGTTTCCTTGTGCTACCTCGCTGACGTTGGAGACTTCGATTAAGTATAATAGATATTGATAAATGTTATTCACAGTTATTCTCAACTTTTCTCTCACACACTCCCAAGCTCAGAAACCAAATTCTGCAGTTTATCACCACAAAACTTCTGCCAGTACCATGTTACCAGCAAAAAGATAAAAGCTCCCAAGCACCCCACCTTTTCTAGACTGTAGACCTACCCTTTTCCCCAGAACGCATTCACTTCCCTCAGTACCCTATCTATTTCTGTAAACAGATTTAAACAGCCATATTGACATCTGGCTTACCTGTCACAGACCCACCTGCACCTAAAACCACTCACCCTCCTCTCTTTTTGCTCACACACACACACCATACTCTCTTGATAAATGATACTCTGCTTCTAATAATTTTCCTCCCAAACCATTTATTTGTAATACCATCCGCAATGCAACTATCAACCCTATCTTATGCTTTTTCCAGCTTCATAACTGGAAAAAGCACTTTCTTGTAAGTGCTTCTCACATATTCAAAGCTAATATCAGATCCACACATCCTTTATGACTTCTGATGACTACTACTCAGATATTTCTGTAGTTTTTTCTGACTGCTTCATGTGCCCTAATTCTGCCACTGACATTGCTCCAATTTACAATATCCCATGCATTCTTGACAGTCTCTTCCTTGTTCAGTTTCTGATTACTTAGAGAATCTTTTACTCCTTTTCTTCCTTCCTTATGCTTGGTCTCCCCCTCTTGTTCCCTTCACCCCTGACTTGTACTTTCTTACAGTTAATTTCTCCTCACACACCCTTTCCATATACCCAGAGTATATTAAGTAAGTAAGTTTTTATTAGTCAAATTGTAATTTTTTTTTTTTTTTTTTTTTTTTTTTTTTTTTTTTATACTTTGTCGCTGTCTCCCGCGCTTGCGAGGTAGCGCAAGGAAACAGACGAAAGAAATGGCCCAACCCCCCCCCATACACATGTACATACACACGTCCACACACGCAAATATACATACCTACACAGCTTTCCATGGTTTACCCCAGACGCTTCACATGCCTTGATTCACTCCACTGACAGCAAGTCAACCCCTGTATACCACATCGCTCCAATTCACTCTATTCCTTGCCCTCCTTTCACCCTCCTGCATGTTCAGGCCCCGATCACACAAAATCTTTTTCACTCCATCTTTCCACCTCCAATTTGGTCTCCCTCTTCTCCTCGTTCCCTCCACCTCCGACACATATATCCTCTTGGTCAATCTTTCCTCACTCATTCTCTCCATGTGCCCAAACCATTTCAAAACACCCTCTTCTGCTCTCTCAACCACGCTCTTTTTATTTCCACACATCTCTCTTACCCTTATTGTAATACAAGATATATTACAAAATGAAATTCTTCTTGGCTTTGAGAGCTCCCTAGTGTTTCTACATTAAAAGAATAATAAAATTAATAAAGCAATAAAATATTAAAGGAAACACTAATATTTTACTCTCCTATTGTGATGACAAATGATTGAAAAGGAGGATGCTTTTAGGTACAAAAGACTTTCTGTATCTATCAGTACGCTGCATGGGCAAAGCTAACCTCCTTCCTGATTTTAAATATGTGTAACAATTGCATAGCGGATGGGTTACATCTTTCATAATCCTATCTACTTGTTTCATTACGCCTGTCTGATAAAGCTTATCTAGTGATGTGGTCGCCACACCTAATTTTCCTGCCTTTTTAACAATTCTTCCCAACTTATTTGTATCTTTACAAGTAAGTTTCCCATACCAGGCAGTCACTGAAAAATTTAGAACTGATTCTAATATTGATTTGTAACATATGTTAATGATCACTTTATCTACATTTAGGTTGCGCAATGTACGTACAAAGTGTAGTCTTTGGTTACATTTCCTTGACACCATATCTGTATTAACACTGCCTTTCAACTGGTCATCAATCTTAAGTCCCAAATACTTGTACTGGTTTACTCTTTGAACGTGTTCTTCCTCAATTGTTAATAAGTTGGGTACATGTTTATTTTTAGCATCCTTTTTTTGCTATCTCCACCATACTCTTTTTAATTGCACATTTCTCTTGTAATCATTTTTGAGTTGATAAACTTCCTTCACACCACATATTGTCGTATAGCATTTCATTTCCAACGCATCCACCCTCTTCCATAATTTTGTATGTAAGGCCCATGCCTAACAGCCTTACAACATCATTAGGAGTGCTAGACCTACCATCAAACATACCCATTGTTGTCCTCACAGACTCCTCTTGCCTCACACTCCTCATTGCACCTAGGACCTATGTCTGCTCACCCACCCTATTGCTTGCTTCAGCTTCTGTGTTTCTGTCTGCTGACTAGTCCACTCCCAGGTATCAAAAAGTTTTCACTACCTTCAGGTTCTCTCCTTTCAAACCCACATTCCATCCTGTCTCTCTCTTAATGACCTTACTTTTATGGACATAAACCCCTCACCTTTTTTCACAGACTCCCAAACTCAGACACTAGCTTCTTCAGTTTCTCTTACTTGAGTCTACCTCCAGTGTTGTGTCATCAGCAATAAGCAACTTACTAACCTCCCAGCTTCTGTATGACAAAATTTTTTTTTCCAATTTTGAAAGGATAGTGTAGATAACTTTTTACCATGTATATTATATTCCAAAATGTGTGAAAATCATGTGGCATGCTCTTAAAGAAAAAGGTCGTATTTTTTGAGTTGAGGTGACTGGCTGCAGAGGCATTTTAGTTGGCTGCAGATGTGCAGCGAATGGAATAGTTTGCATATTATTCTTAAACAGGTAATTGTTTTCCCCTGGATCGAAATTTTCATAACATTTTAATGAAACTGTTGCTTTGATTTTTTCTGTAGATGTCCTCCCCTAAAAAAGGAAAAAATATTGTTTAATTTATGTATTTGTTTTGTTTTTACAGCACCCAATCTCCCGATTCTTGGCAAAGTACCTGTACACTAGTCATCAACAGGACTACGAAAAGTACCTTCACTTTATGTATGAGGAAAATGAAATAAAACAGATGAAGTAAGTTCATGGGCTTTTAGTATAATATGATTGAGATATTTTTTAGTGGGTATTGATAATAGGACATATGAAAGTTTGAACATTGTATATGGTACTGCGATTTAGTGACTATACCAACTGTATTATGACAAAACAGTGAGATGATTACAACAATTGCATGGAAAAAGTGGCAGATGCAGAAAAATGTAGTGCAAGCAGAGTGTGCTACTGGTAAGATTGTTTATCGGATGGTGGAAGGCAGGATGGGTATAGGCATTTGCAGTCTTTGTCACAAGGGCTGTAGAGGATAGATGAGAGCAGGTGGGTGTGAAGGTGGAATTATGAAAGTTTTATCTGAAATTTAATTTTTACTATTTTGATAAAATAATAGTGAACATTAAATGATTGGATGATGAGAGGATGAGAGTAAATGTTAATAGGAGAGAAATTAGTGTTGCTTTGATTGTGAGCATGAAAGTAAGTGAAAGTTAGATAAGAAAGAATAGGGGGTTGCATGCTTACTTTAGTCAGAAATAGATTGATAAGGCTTGAAATATATGATGCAAAAGATATAGCCATGCTGTCTGCAAAAATGAAAAAAAAAGCTCATGAATTCTATTATAATTTCATTGAATTTATGATGAGTTGAGTCTCATTAGTCTGGTCAATTTATTTTGTAAGAGATGTAGTTCACCTGAAGCTGCAGAAACCCCTGGAGGAGTGCAGGGGTTATGATGATAATTTTTTTTTTTTTTTTTATTATACTTTGTTGCTGTCTCCCGCGTTTGCGAGGTAGCGCAAGGAAACAGACGAAAGAAATGGCCCCCCCCCCCATACACATGTATATACATACGTCCACACACGCAAATATACATACCTACACAGCTTTCCATGGTTTACCCCAGACGCTTCACATGCCTTGCTTCAATCCACTGACAGCACGTCAACCCCGGTATACCACATCGCTCCAATTCACTCTATTCCTTGCCCTCCTTTCACCCTCCTGCATGTTCATGCCCCGATCACACAAAATCTTTTTCACTCCATCTTTCCACCTCCAATTTGGTCTCCCTCTTCTCCTTGTTCCCTCCACCTCCGACACATATATCCTCTTGGTCAATCTTTCCTCACTCATCCTCTCCATGTGCCCAAACCACTTCAAAACACCCTCTTCTACTCTCTCAACCATGCTCTTTCTATTTCCACACATCTCTCTTACCCTTACGTTACTCACTCGATCAAACCACCTCACACCACACATTGTCCTCAAACATCTCATTTCCAGCACATCCATCCTCCTGCGCACAACTCTATCCATAGCCCACGCCTCGCAACCATACAACATTGTTGGAACCACTATTCCTTCAAACATACCCATTTTTGCTTTCCGAGATAATGTTCTCGACTTCCACACATTTTTCAAGGCCCCCAGGATTTTCGCCCCCTCCCCCACCCTATGATCCACTTCCGCTTCCATGGTTCCATCCGCTGCCAGATCCACTCCCAGATATCTAAAACACTTCACTTCCTCCAGTTTTTCTCCATTCAAACTCACCTCCCAATTGACTTGACCCTCAACCCTACTGTACCTAATAACCTTGCTCTTATTCACATTTACTCTTAACTTTCTTCTTCCACACACTTTTCCAAACTCAGTCACCAGCTTCTGCAGTTTCTCACATGAATCAGCCACCAGCGCTGTATCATCAGCGAACAACAACTGACTCACTTCCCAAGCTCTCTCATCCCCAACAGACTTCATACTTGCCCCTCTTTCCAAAACTCTTGCATTTACCTCCCTAACAACCCCATCCATAAACAAATTAAACAACCATGAAGACATCACACACCCCTGCCGCAAACCTACATTCACTGAGAACCAATCACTTTCCTCTCTTCCTACACGTACACATGCCTTACATCCTCGATAAAAACTTTTCACTGCTTCTAACAACTTTCCTCCCACACCATATATTCTTAATACCTTTGCTTGTACAAAATTGCTGCTGTCTCCAGCCGTTCTTTTTCCATCTGTGAACCTTTGCTGAAAAGTAATTCCTCTTGCAAAATTATTCTCTCTCCCTGGCATCAATAGAAATTCTCACCTCACTTAGAAATGACAGTGGTTTCCTTAAACTTGACGGTTCTTTTGAACATAATTTAATGACGACCCAGAACAAGTAAACAAACATTTTGTTCTTCAAATAGTTTTGATTTTATTGTTTAAAGAACCTACAGGTGAATATGTTTGCTAATTACATAGAAGTATAAGGGAAGATGAACTTATGAAATTGTGCTATGATTTTTCTCTAAAGAATTGACACGTTTTACCCTTAGGTTGATTGAGAAGAAGGTTCATAAGGTGATGGCTGAGCGTGGAGATTCTCAGGCATACTATTATCGACCGATCCTTACTAAGTACCAGCGCATGGTTCGTGAAAATTATGAGCAACTGCAAAATAGTAGGGGTACTTAAATTTCTTAGTATTGCTAATTCGTTGTGGGACTTCAGTTGTAAATCTTTTCTTTTATTATCAGGTTTTTGGTTAATGGCAGATCATTCATTGAATTATTGATTGCAGTTCAGTAGTGCAACAAATTGAGATATATAAAACAGATTGACAGCATTTTTAGAACCATATTGTATATATGTAACAAGAACATGATGATTAGGTCAGGCCAAAAATACTGTGGTATTTTGATTGCAGTGTAAATTGTAAATAGTTTTATTATATACAATTATGTATTGTTTCATTAAATCCTATTTTACATAATGGACTTTTCATTTTCATACTTGTGTGTTATTTCCCACATTAGCAAGATATCACCAGGAACAGACAAAGAAAAGGTTTCATTCACTAATGTTCATTTTCAAGCTGTCATGTGTAATGCACTGAAACCAGATTACTCAATCCACAAACAGGCTTCCCAGACCTTACCATAGTTTCTCCCGTACTTCACATGCTCTGGTTCAGTCTGTTGATGGCACATCACCCCTTGTATACCATATGCCAGTTCACTTGATCCCATGTAAGTCTTATGCCTACCTGCATGTTCTGGCCTCAGGCACTTGAAACATATTTCACACAATCCTTCTATGTCCAATTCAGTCCACTTTTGACACATACATCCTCTCTTTTGCCATCTCCACACTCATTGTCTCATGTAACCATTTCAGCACTCTCTCTTCAGCCCTTTCAACTGTACTCTTCTTATTACCACATTTCTGTCTTTCCCACCCATTAGTTCTTATGGATCAACCCTCCTTTCACACCACATTTTGTCCTCAAACATATCATTTCCAATACCTTCACTCTCCTACGCACATTCTATATTCTTAGATATGCTCATCTTTTCTTTCCCAGGTAGTGACTACTCTTTCCAAACATTCCCCAATTTCTTCCAAGTCCTTTACCCCATTATCCAACCAATGACTTGCTTCAGTTCCGATGTTTGCATTTGCTGTCATATCCACCCTCAGTATCTAAAACACTCCTATTCTTTCATGTTCTTTTCATTCAACTTGTACTCTAAACACAAACTATCAAGCTCCACTACTGTACTTTAATAGCCTTGCTTTTATTTGCATTTACTTTCAACTCTCTCCTTTCCCACACTTGTAAACTCAGACACCAGCTTCTGCAGTTCCTCACTTGAATCTGCTACAGTGCTGTGTCATAAGCAAATAACAGTCATTTTAAAACCAGGTATCATTCTAATATGGTTTTAGAAAATTTGATTCTACCATAGATCCTTTGAATATCAAATTTCATTCAGAGGATTTGCTGATCATCTTGATTTAGAGAGAGAGTATGAAATGGAGATATATGGCAAAACCAAAAAATTGGCTTTCAAGGCTGTCAATGAAGTTTTATTAAAACAACGTTTTGAAAGAATATTAAAGGTGAGGGTTGGTAGTCATTATATGAAAAAATTCCTGCATCAAGGACAGTTGCCACAGGGCAGCATGTTAAGTGTTAACTGCTTCATTGCTCTCATTGATAGTGTTGTAGACAGTATGCCCGAGGGTGTTAAGTTACCCTTGATGTTACTTCTATTGTACATCTGATGTTGCAGGAAAACACTTGTGAGCTGCTGTTAGATAAAATTAGTGACTTAGTTTTAATTTCTGAGAACAAAAGACTAAAGCCATACATTTTGCAAGGTAACCAAAAGATCAACAATTTCAAAGTGTTATTGAAATGAATTTTCATTACATAGTAAGAGGAGATAAGATTTTAAGGCATGACTGATGATTGATGTGGGCCCCTCATAATAAAAAGACTTCAAGTAGAATAAGATTTCTAAACATTTTTAAGATAGTGTGTCTAATCCTGGGGAGCTGATAGGAAAATTATGTTATATAATTCAAAAACTAGACTGTGACTGCCAATTGGTCATTGATTATATCTAGAAAATGATTGTTTTGCATAATCTTGGTGTTAGAATATACATGGGAACTTTCAGATCCATCAAAATTGAAAGTGTGTGTGCAGATTTTGGTAAGCTTTCTACTGATTTCAGACTTGAAGAACTTTGCTTACATTACCTCTTTAGGCTCGAACATATTTTATGTAACCCTTTACACAATACTGTATATTTTCGTTGCCAAGAGGACTGCAGTATTTGATCAACATAGAAAGTTCCTTCAATCTGTTACTGTAAAAATGAAAAATGCCGGTAATGAGTGGTTTGGACATAACTTGAGAAATAGATTTTTTTGGTAACTTTCCTGATAAGTTCCTGAGATTAACTTTGTAGGGACTGGATGCAAACACCTGAAACCAACATTGTGTACTTAATGATGAAAAGTAATTTCTTTCAGCATGATATAATACATGAAAATGATATATTTACTGATGTCACAAAATGTGATGAAGGTGTAGGGTATGCTGTAGTTAATGAAGAATCTAGCTGCTGCAGAACATTATGGTTTTTGGTTACGTCTAAATTAGCTGAACCATCCCAAAATAGATATATATTTATAACCTACTTCACTTCCCATCATCTACTCCAAGCCATATTAGACTATGCCCCAAAGAATTCTTTTGTTCAAAAAGTCTAAGTCAGGATTGTGAGAATCCACTCAAAGCAAAAAGAGAATGTTATCATTGGTAATGGAATTACAAGTGGAAAAAACCAGCTAAACCTAGCAATCTACATGCATGAGTTATACATAATTATTTCATAGGCAGATTAGATAATTGTGAAGTGTAAATGTCCAGTGAGATGTGATGTAAAGGAAGGCACAAAAGTATAGCTTTTTCCCTTTCAAATGGAATTATCATTTTGAGACATTTATCTGTTGACTGAAAATTGGTCATACTGTTCCCATGGTCACTGAAACAAAAAATTCATGCAAATATATTTATTTAATTGTTAAGAAAGCCAACAGACAATTTCATGTGAAAAGTAAGTTTTTGAATAACCATCAGGTTCAAGGCTTTAAAAAATCTACAAAACCATCGTCAGGAATTGCCCGGAGAATTACAAAGATAGATTTGGAAAAAAAAACTTCAAAGATGCAGGTAGTATCCCATGTTTAGGCAGTTTGGATCCCTATAGGTTTGAAATGGTTTCTCTTAAGATAAAGAATTACTACACCTATACAATACGTCCAGCTTTTGGGAAGCAAATTTTGTGATGTTGATTACGTAGGTTTCCAGGAGGATATGGTTTCCCAAATATGTTTATATCATTGCAGGGTTAAACCATAGTTTGGAGGCAAACAAAGGGATATGAATGACAGATAATAGATGTAGGTGGAAATTGTGTTTTCCTGATGTTGAGCTTATCTAGGGTCCTGCTTCCCCCTTCCTGCATAGGACTGAATTAAGAGGGGCTTTTTCAGTGTTTGAAAAGTGAACGAGTATTAGAGTGAGGAGGGGAGGGAAAGTGAGATGAATCATCACCGAGAGTGAATAGGGTTAGAGGTTGAAAGGGATCATTTATGGAGAGAAGAAAAGAGCAGGTGATAGGACAGAGCCCTGAAAGACACCAGTGTTGATAGGATAAGAAAATGAAGTCACTCCACCGATTACTTGTGCAATGGACTGTCGGGGGGGGAAATTTTTCATCAGAGAACAGAGAGAAGCAGCAGAGTCAAAGGAAGAACTTTAGAAAGTGATGACTTATGCTACAGTCAATTGAATGCTGTGATGTTGAGGGCCATGAAAACAGAATCTTCAAAATCCATGAGAGACAAGAATCAAGAGGTGAGTCACATAGGAAAGAATGCTATTGGCCCTTTGAACCACAAAAGCTGCATTGGTTGTCTGAAGAATGGGAATGGTATTGTGATAAGAAGTGAGAACAATGGGCTAATTGTTGGAGGGGTTAGATGTATTAGGCCGATAAGAAATAGGTTGGGCAAGGGTCACAACTAGCTCAAAGGCACGCTCTTTCAGAACTCAAGGAGGTATCCCATCTGGACCTTACGCTTCATTCACTTGATGCTGGGACAGTATTTGAAAGACTGTGTAAGTGTATTACAGTATAGGGTACTCCTGGGGAAAGAAGAATAGACACAAAAGCCATCCAAAGTGGAATCAGAGAGGGAGAAAAAAATACCAAATAGAGCCCTAGCTGTATCAGTTGGATTGTTAGAAATAGCTAGATCAGGTTGGGAGAGAGGAGGAAAAATTGAACCACAAGGGACTGAAGGGTGTTTTAGTTGAGGACCAAGGTTGTTGGAGGACATTGTCAAATGCTTTGTTGATATCTGTTGCCAACTTGCAACTAATACTGTGAGGGAAGGGCGATGTGCTTGGTTTATGCTGTCTAGGATGTGTCCGTGTAAGATATGTGCCCAATGTGACAGTGGATTGATTGGTTCTAATACAGTTTTGGGTGTGTAATATTTTTCTCTTGATTCTGTTGTGGATCAGTTTTTCAGAGTGTGGGTATTAAAGACAAAAGAAGCCTAGGATGGGAAAGGAAAGGGGCATTTAGGAGGTTTAGAGGAGTCTGAAGACTTGTGCTGTTAGAAATTTTCCAGAAGTAAGGCATTTTGTTGTGTAGTTAGTACTAGTTGAAGAAACCTGTAAGTAATAGTTGGAGTGCATTTAGGCCAAACTATTTTGTGGGAAAACTTTATATGTTATCAAGGCTTTTAACAGGAGGGTTCATTAAGATTTTAATTGCATTATTTCGCCTCACGTGTAGTGAAGGATGGGAGAGCATTGATTTCAGAATGGATTTTGTAGTTTTTTTTCATGACTCCCGGGTATATATGACGTTGTTTTGTGGTATATTTTTTTTTTGAGAAGTATAAATATGTTTGCATGTTCTTCAGGAGTAGGGGTGCTAAGGGGTTTGGTCAATTGTGCTTCATGCTATGGACTGGTGCTGGAAGTGAGGATCATCCTTATTGTGCAAAGTAGTTGTTTGGTGTGTTTTTCTGCGGTTAATGTATTTAAGGGCACCAATTTTTTTTTTTTTTTTTTGCTTTTCAATGATTGAGTGATTGTTTAGCCTTTATGTATATCTATATTTGTTATTTATTAATTATACTTTGTCGCTGTCTCCCGCGTTAGCGAGGTAGCGCAAGGAAACAGATGAAAGAATGGCCCAACCCATCCACATACGCATGTATATACATGCACGTCCACACACGCACATATACATACCTATACATTTCAACGTATACATATATATACATACAAGGTCATATGCATATGTACACATGTACATAATTCATACTTGCTGCCTTGATTCATTCTCGTCGCTACCTCGCCACACATGAAATAACACCCCCTCCCCACGCACGCGCGCGAGTAGCGCTAGGAAAAGACAACAAAAGCCACATTCGTTTCACACTCAGTCTCTAGCTGTCATGTATGATGCACCGAAACCACAGCTCCCTTTCCACATCTAGGCCCCACAAAACTTTCCATAGTTTATCCCAGACGCTCCACATGCCCTAGTTCAATCCATTGACAGCACGTCGACCCCGATATACCACATCGTTCCAATTCACTACTGTATTCCCTGCACGCCTTTCACCCTCCTGCATGTTCAGGCCCCGATCGCTCAAAATCTTTTTCACTCCATCCTTCTGCCTCCAATTTGGTCTGCCACTACTCCTCGTTCCCTCCACCTCTGACACATATATCCTCTTGGTCAATCTTTCCTCACTCATTCTCTCCATGTGACCAAACCATTTCAATACACCCTCTTCTGCTCTCTCAACCACACTCTTTTTATTACCACACATCTCTCTTACCCTTTCATTATTACTCGATCAAACCACTTCCCTGAACTACGATTGTTTGAATGTAACCAAAAGATGATCACAAAATGATCACAATGGAATCATATCTCATTATCTCTGGGTAATAGCTTTACCACTACAAACAAAATCAAAGCTTCATTGATTTTGGAATTAATATGTGATACAGTAAGTGTTTCCGTTCATGATTAAAAAAAAGAGATAGTCCCAGGTGGAAAATATACGATTTTTTTAAAGCATAGAGTGAAAGTTTACGTAAACCTTATGAAGGTTAAATACGGAATGGAGACTTTTCCTATAAATTCAATTATTTCTATGGTTATCTTAAGATGTATTCCTAGTCTTCACTTGATATACATTTGTTTATATCATTTACTATTCTTCAAGAAACATTGTTTATATTGAGCAAACACACTCGTAGTAATTGTCGACATGCACTTTCAAGTTGCATTATAACCACATGCATCAATAAATCGTATTATTCAGTAGTTAAAGGCTACGCCATACGAAATAGTTAACGACCCACAACTAGCAGTTTAGCGAAGGAGAAAACAGATGGTGTCGAAGGACAACTATATTTCATTCCCTCAAAACCTGATGGCCAGTTATGGTCGTGAGATGTATAATTGAATACACTTATAGTTAAGGAATTTATGATTGTAGTTTGGAAACACGGCCAGGAAGGTTCTTTAATTAAGAGAATAAAACCAGTCTAATTACTAGGAAGTAATTAAAAGCCAACGGAACCTCGTATAATGATAAAAAATTGCATTTGATTTGGAAATAACAGTTGAAATTACTATTAAAAATTCCTCAACTGTATTGTAAGAACAAAAACTTGTACACGTAATAGAAATTAGAAATATTCAGTGACACCGTAGTGGTCATTGACACCAACACGAGCATCTTTCAGTTTCAGTCATTTTTGTTCCAATTCTTAGTAATATCGCTGGAAAAGATTTATTCTCTTATGGAAAATGTATATACATATACTGCTAAACTCCTAAAATATAGAAAAAAAATTTCGAGAAAATTTGATGAAAGTTTTAGTTCTTCCATTATCAATATATTGCACCACATAATCTTAGAAGTTAACGTACTAAAGGATTACTATAAAGAGTTTAGTTATGTGTGCAAATAGTCACATATTTGTGACATAAGTAATTTTATGGTTAAACGAGAAAATAAATAATTTTCAAAAAAGCTACCATAGAGGAAGCACCTGTTTCCGCTGAAATTTCGTACAAACCCTTGTGGTTGCTCACAGAGTACTAACTAAATTCGACTGTAAAAGTATATCCTTTATGACATTAAATAAAGACAGAAATAATCTATTGAATCCGTCTATTAAAGAGGAGAAGGCAAACAGATGTAATATTCCAATTTGTTGTTCTGGCCTCAGTCTCTCGTTTGATTGTTTACTATTATCATATGATCAGACACAACCTCCCTAGCTATGGTAAGCTGGCTTATTTATCACTCCCTTTGCTCTGAAGGTGTTCAATGGTCGTTTATGGCCACTTTGTCGTGTCGGATGACTATGTAATTGGCATCGTGACCCCGTAATTGGGTAGATGTACGTGTGCGGTGTGGTGAAAGGCAGTTTTGGAGGGGCTGGAAAGGACTTCGTTTTCGTGGAGGTTATTAAATGATTTTCGAAATGAACTTTGTCGCACTATGTCGTCGTTTTATTAATGGCATAAGATATAGAAATGGATTAATTGATGAGGAATGGCTTCATTATGGATGAGATAGTACCTTTTTTTAATACTCATTAATGGATATTGTCCAGCCTTGTAATTGGTGAATGAGAGGCGTAGGTCGTTATGACGAAACCGATTGAAATGAGGTGAAGTTAAACCATCTTTGACCAGAGCCGACCTTTACTTTACCCAAACCCATAAAAAATAATGATCAAAAATTGATTTGTAACGATTTGGTTAAGGTTGCGTTGGTTTAGGTTAAAGTCATATGACTAATGTCTAGCTCGCCATTGCGTGCCATCAGATTATCACGACATATTGAATATGAAAAATAATTGCTCTGTTATGATGTAGAGGAAAATTACAGAATGTATTTGCAAAATCACGAGTATTATGAAGGATATCCAGCGATTTTTTTCAGATTAGTTTAGATTAGGTTTCGTTCAGGTAGATTTTCCTATGATTTTTTTATTACTTTTAAACGACTGTTACTTTCTTTTCTGTTTCAAACTACTGCTTTTCTTGTTATTTCCCCTCACTCCAAACCCTCCTTCCCACTGGGGGCGGCCCCCGTTATCATTGGAGGAATGGGGGAGGATAACTCGAAAGGTCGTGATTTGTCGTAGGATTGAAGGGCAGAATAGTGCACAATACACCTAAGAAACCATTAAGACACCAATTTACCTTCCAAATAGGTGGATGTCTGAAATGGGTGATTTTACCTTTTTTTTGTTTTGTTTATGTATTGAAATGGTTAAAGACGTCTTTGGGTGGGTGGTTAACGCCTCCTCTGCTGACACCTTGGTAGGAGTCACTACTGACATTTCCTCCTTTACCCTTGATAGGTTAAGTTAGGTTTTGTTTGGTTAGGTTAGGTTTGGCTTGGTTGAGTCAGGTTTGGTTAGGTTAGGTTAGGTTTACTGAAGTGTCTGTAAATAATTGGGGCTGAAGTGCCAATAAACATTCCCGTAGGACAGACTGTCGGTAGAGGCTGATGTCCCAGAAATCCATTGTATTAATTAGATAATGAATGCAATCATGATTATGCACTTAAATTGTGCTACCTTGTTATTTATTTGTTTAAGAATATTGTTATGCAGTTGATTTGGTGCCAGTAATGAGAAATTTGTAACTTATGAGGTTAGCTATCCGTTGAAAGCAGCTTTGGGTAATGAGTGATTATATTGCAATGATGGAACAGTGTTTAGAGAACAGAAGGAATGATGCAGAGGATCATCTGGAACATAGTATTATATTCTGCAGTACTAATCCTCTTATTGTCTCTTGCCACTGTTGTGAGTCTACGCCCCTTGTGCCCTCATGTACACGTCAGCTGATGTATGATTCCGTGTCTTATCCATAGATGCTTCAAGGAATCTAACAACTCGCCTAAAAAAAAAGAATCATGCGTTATTGATTGCACAGTTGTCAAAGAAACTGTAATTACATCGTTTTAGAAATTGCATAGTCCTGGTATGAAATAAAAATGTTGTGAAAAACTTTAGAGAAAGAAATAATATCTCTTATGTTATTCATTTTTCTAATGAAAATAAGGTTACTTCTTCCTTTATTTAAGAAATGTCCTGTCTTTGCCACTATGCAGTATTTGGGAAGTACCTTGGGTTACAGGTTACGCCCATCCATCACAGAGCTTCACATGGCAACACTCCCTCTGTGGACCATAGCACACAGGGATACAAACCAACACATTCAAACAGACAAATATCTGAACATAACACATAGTAATCAACCCCCCCCCCCCCACCAATTATGTGAAATGTACCTCATACAATGGACACTTTGTGTAGTGACTTGAGATAGGCTATCTATAAAGATATGACATATCTTGGAGTATTTTATATCCTAATATTACATTCCTTTCCTGATCATATATCCTAATTTCTGATCTTTAGCTTCATTCCTTAGATTGTAAGGTTTTCTGCAAGGATGCATTAAGAATTATCGTAAGGGTATTGCTCTGAATGATAATTCCTGCTTTATATAACTGAGCCAATCCTGAAAAAAGCATAGCCATGTAATGATTTATTTGTAACTAACTCTTTAGGTTGAGTGAATCATCAATAATGCTACCAATCATTGCGTCATCACTCAGTGACAGTCATGTTGCATAGGGTGGGCCAAGGTAGCATTTCATTTATAGTTTTTTGTATGTGCCTTATATGTATTGAAGCTATTTAGATAGTCAGACAAACAATATCATTGTTTTATTATTCTGTGATAAATTTAGCAATGATGAGGTTGGGTTGAGATCATTAACAATACCACAACAAATGTTGTAATGAAACCACATAAATACCTTCAGAAACTTTGAAGATGTAGAATAAGGAGCTTATGCTAGTATGAAAAGAAGTGCATTGACACTGACATTACTATGTAGGGAAGACATCTCTAAACTAGCTTAAGCAGCGTCTGTTAGTATCTTAGCAATTTGCCTCCACCACAAGTTTGGTGTTCTCCTTGGTTATGTTGAGGCATACATCTCTTGTTTCATGGCTGTTTCATTAGTCTTATACTTTTGTTGTTTCATAAGAGAGAGAGAGATTTTCATGGTACTATTATGCTATTTCAACAGTATTTTTGTGCTTGGGTAAACCAATCTGATGGCAGCGCTAAGGCAAAAATTATTATTTTTCTTTGATTGCCTAAAACTTTTGTATCAAATTTTTCTCTATCTGCTCATTTGAGCACAACATAGGCATTTAATATGGCTTACATTGTGTTAATCTGGTATATTTCAGTGTGTTTTGCCTATTTTCGTGTTTTGTCCTACCAGGCATGGGTTGATACATATATTTTTTTCAGTTTTCGGTACAGATATATTGTATGTTTACCAGCACATTGACTGGGAGCTGCAGCTCTACAATGAACTCTCCAGTTGTACCACAAGTAACCAGTCCATTATCATCCCAGCAATAAACCACATTAATGTGGGTCTTGTTAAACGCGAAAATGCAGCTTAGATACAGGAGTACAGAGAAGTACAAGCAGAATGCAGGAGAGTTTGGGAAATGTGCTGGCAGGGACATGACAAACAGTCTACTACCTAAATTGATATTGATTATGGGAGGATTTTGCTTTTCTGTTTGTATTATGAAAATTTTATATGAGGATTGTCTGCTTGCACATCTGTATTATGAACATTTTATATGAGGATTGTACCACTTGCACATCATAATGCTACTTTAGATAGTTTGGTAGAAATTACTTGGTGTCTCAACAGCATAGTGTACTATTGTAATTCACTAGATTTCTTGTGGGTCAAAAAGCAGTTACTTGGCTGTTTTGAATATAATAAATTTGGTGTGTATAGTGTTTGATTTGATATTGCAACCCTAGTTGAATCTTTACGAGCTCATATGTATTACACTGCATCATCAGAATGGAGATCATGAAACAAAATATTAAAGATGTGTACAGAAAAGCAGTAATCTGTTAATATAATAATGATTTAAAATTGTCAACTTGGTTTCCCACAGCATTACAGATGTGTTTTCCCAACCCTATGGCAATCTTATACTTCACTGTATTTTGTTCTATTTCCATTTTCAGTTATGCCACATTAATGTTGGTGTATTTCTGCTTTGAATTTAAGCTGCTGTGGGAAGTCAGGTGGGATTACATTGATTAACCCCACATATTCTTTGCCACCATTTAATGAATGAATACCTAATAACTCCAGCATGTGATCATCTGTTTTTGGAGATCCACTCTTCCTTTAATGTTGTATTCAAAATCTTTTTTCATGATCCCCAAACATGTGTAAATATAGAAGTTGGATGTTTTCATTATCTGAACCAAATAAAATGTTATTATACATTACATAGTAAGGTGGAGACTTGGCTGGGAGGATCAGCAGTGGTCTTTCATCATGGTAGTTAAACACTCGGAATAACGTTTAGCTGCTGTACATGTCTTTAGTCAGTAAAGGATGCATAGGATCCTTCAAACGTGGATGGGAGAATTTAACCCTCAATTGTTGTAAAGTTTGTCCTTTCCAGACGTAGTATTCCATTTCTTACAAAAATAGTTCTGCCTTCACATTTTCAGATGACTGTATGAAAAGGAAACTTCATTTATCCTGTGCATCCATATAAGGTACTGACTTCAGTTTTTGCATAAGACAGAACAAAGGAAAATGTTCTTGTATCTTTGTCGTTGAAGTTACGTGTTACATGTTATTGTTAGAATTACATTAAGGATGTTTTTGCTGCTTTGTCTTTAATGTTTGTAAACTTTATTTAGGATGGACCATGTAGCGCTTAAGATTTTTTTTTTATTAAATGTATAATTCATGAGAGATTTATTTTGGAATGTGAAATTATAGAGAATTTTGTTTCACAATCATGCTACGGGAAATATGGATGTCTGAGGAGATTAACAAGTTTTGTTTGGATGTATGTAAACCTTGATGAAATGAAAGCACCTCACCATGGTCCAGGCTTGTGTCAAATCTTCTCTCTTCACCAGACTCTCTCACTTTGCCCTAGACACCCTACATCTGCCACCCTAGTTATCAAACATATTCAGTAGTCTATAGGAACATGAGGTAGAAGCCTCAGCAAACACTTTGCTAGAGTTGCCTTCTGCCAGTGGCCTTTTAAGGGTGAGGCACTAAAGGCTAAGAACTGGAACTAGAGTTCACTTGTTGTGGAGACTCCATTGTGGTGGCCAGCCCCTTGAGGGAGTTCCAGGTGGGAATAGGCATCAGAGATATAGATAAAGCTTAATCTGTAAGGCCTAAATGGCTATACATTTTATTACAAATAAGATTATTTTAACAGACATCGTACAGTCAAGAGGATGACGAACCTTACCGTGGGGAATTTGGAGCTGGCTATGTGGTGGGTTCCTTCTCCAAAGGTTTTGTGTATGGACCAGATGACCCTGATCAAGATATGACACTCATCTTTGCACCAGATCAAAAACCTAAAATCCTACTAATGGGACTTAGAAGGTTTGTGTATATTATAGTTTCTGAGAGACTCCTTACAAAGATGCATACATACTTTGTCAGTGTTCGTGCAATTCTTTACAAAGAGTATTTGATATGTAAATTTCAGAATTACTGTACTTATAGTGATATATGCCAAAAAGGAGAAAGGTAATGTTTTAAGTATTTTGTTAGTTTTTGATGATTTTTAGCACTTAATGACATTAAAGGGAGATCACCATAAGCCTTGCAGAAAGTTCTAAACAAATTAAAATATTTACATTTGAATAACAAATTGTGGTAAGCAGTCTATTTTTATTGTGTATTCTTTGAATCCAGTATCATTGATTGTTGATCATTTTGAGAATTGAATAATTTTCGCTATATATGTTTAATAATCCATATGTTTAAGTTTATGACAGTAATGTAGAGCAAGATTTTGGTGTCTCTTCAAATTTTGCATGTCTGCCTATGATGTTACTCCATGTTTCTGTGGACCAGTGTCATTTGTGAATGATGGCTAAGTTGATTTCTTAGATTTTTTTTTTTTTGCTGTCTCCCGCGTTTGCGAGGTAGCGCAAGGAAACAGACGAAAGAAATGGCCCAACCCACCCCCATACACATGTATATACATATGTCCACACACGCAAATATACATACCTACACAGCTTTCCATGGTTTACCCCAGACGCTTCACATGCCCTGATTCAATCCACTGACAGCACGTCAACCCCGGTATACCACATCGCTCCAATTCACTCTATTCCTTGCCCTCCTTTCACCCTCCTGCATGTTCAGGCCCCGATCACACAAAATCTTTTTCACTCCATCCTTCCACCTCCAATTTGGTCTCCCTCTTCTCCTCGTTCCCTCCACCTCCGACACATATATCCTCTTGGTCAATCTTTCCTCACTCATTCTCTCCATGTGCCCAAACCATTTCAAAACACCCTCTTCTGCTCTCTCAACCACGCTCTTTTTATTTCCACACATCTCTCTTACCCTTACGTTACTTACTTGATCAAACCACCTCACACCACACATTGTCCTCAAACATCTCATTTCCAGCACATCCATCCTCCTGCGCACCACTCTATCCATAGCCCACGCCTCGCAACCATACAACATTGTTGGAACCACTATTCCTTCAAACATACCCATTTTTGCTTTCCGAGATAATGTTCTCGACTTCCACACATTCTTCAAGGCTCCCAGAATTTTCGCCCCCTCCCCCATCCTATGATCCACTTCCGCTTCCATGGTTCCATCCGCTGCCAGATCCACTCCCAGATATCTAAAACACTTTACTTCCTCCAGTTTTTCTCCATTAGATATAACAGTGATATGACTTGCACAGCTGTGCTAGGAGGGAAAATTATACATATGTAACTGAAAAAAATTTTTAAACTTTAATCTTTTAAGTTAACCCTGGGGATATGGGAGAAAGAATTGTCGTCCACAATGTCTCTTGCATGTCTTAGAAGGCATTTAAGTTGGGCAGGAGCAAGAGGCTAGAAATTCTCCATTCATGTATTATCAGTTTTTAAAAGTAAGAACTGAAGAAGCAAAGCAAGGGTTTTTCCTTGAAGGCTCAGTTCCTGATGCTATCTTGCTGAGGCAGGAATGATGAGCATGTATGAAATTTCATATCTTTCTCAGGTATTGTTTTGTAATGCATATTGAATTAAAAGCCTATTTTAGAGTATGCAAGTAGTTTTTATTTAATGAAGCTAGGTGAAATGATTTTGTCTGCCTCTGTGAGTTTGGTGAACTGGCTTCTTGGCTTGTTCTTGGCTGGATATTGGGGCTTAGGTATGCCTAGAGGATACATAAGGAACTGACTAAAACAGTTTGAACTATAGAATCTGTTAATTTGAAAGGGAGTTTATCAGTGATCAGTAGTTATCTCTCCCTCCTACTTTGTCCAGTACCCAACTCATGTGTTTGCCAAGATATTAATCAGCAGCAGCAGCAAGTCAAGATCTTATTGTTTTAAAGTTGTAGATTGGACACAACCTAACTCCTGGTGCTCTTAGACCAGCAGTTTAAGCACTCTGTGGCCAGAGTGGTCCAGCTTTGTAGCATTTGATTTTCTAAGTCACGATACTTCATTTTCATATTTCATCAGTAGAACTGGGAGTATAGTGAGCAGTGACTGATAAAAAAAACCATCAGTTTCTGCAGTATTAATGATTATTAATCATACTTGTTAATCAGGTATGTGATTATTATTGTATTTTATAGTTTGAGGGTCCCAGCATCTGGGAATATCTAAGTCTGTAAGAATTTCTCAAGATGATAAGAGGCTTCCCTTGAATTATAAGTACATCCTTTGTGGTCAATTGAGCATCCGTGGATAAACCCCAGTCCAGTTCACCAGTCACACTTTTATGAGTACTTATCAGTGCTAAGGAGTTTTGTACAGTTTGCCCTTTGGATCACTCTTGTAGTTGCCTGTTGCACAGGTAAGGGAATGGTACTGAAAGAAAAAATTGGCTTACTACTAACAAGCCTGATGAAAAACTAGACTGGGTGCAAGATCTAAGTAGTGTCTTTGTCCAGTCAAGATGGTGAAGCTTGGTCCTGCAGATTTGGATGCTACTCGTGTGTTAGTGTGGCTCTGTGTGACCAAAACATGCTTGGCTTTCTAAGTAAAGGTAACACTTCCACACAGATTCCTGCTGAGATTTCTGAAGTGGTTAGATACTTATGAACAAGAGTTTGACTGGGTGCAGAACATGGATGGGAAAGATCAAATATGGGTGATGTGGTGCATAGGAGGTGATGTTCTATCAGTGGGCTGACTTTGGGCACACGAAGCAGTAAGGGAAACCATGGAAAGGTCTTTGGGACTGGGCTATGGTTTCATTGTATTATAAATAACAGCTAAAGAATGGATGTCAGCAAATGAGGCTGTTTGTTTATCCCTGGTGTTACCTTGCTATGCAGGAAAATTCAAACAATTATTAAAAAGTAGAAATTTCAGTTATTTTTAATGTTTACATCATCTCTTGCTTCTTTCTGTCTGACTTTTACACTTGTACTCTAAAAGTTACATGTTATGTATTATTTCAGGAACATCCCAACCTTATTAGCACTAGCATTTGATTGCATTTTAGAAAATATCGTCTTGGAAACCTATTGACAAAGCTAATGATTGATTACTTGCCAAACCTGAAAAACTAAAAGTATGAGCATGCCACTGCCGTGAGTCTGCTTTCCTTATCAGTTTACAAGCACATGGTCATATCTTGGCAGGCTGTACAGTTGGATGCAGCATTCATTGTCATCATACTAAATTCAGGTAGCTAGAATGCATAATATTCCAACATCTTTTCATATAAGGACCTTTCATATAAGGACCAGTTTACTTTGACTCTTTAAAGTCATGTATGGATCAGGTCTCCATAGTTGTATTGTCCCTGTCTTGTGTGCATATGTTTTGTCACTGCCTTCCCTACATCATCTTGCATTTAAGAATTTTTTTTATTGTATATATTTGGGCTTGCCATTGGAGATGCAGATCAGCGTAATGTCAAGGTAAAACAAAAGATCTGTACTCTTCATGTTTTAGCTCAGAAAATCTTCTTAAATTCAAAGCTAATTTTCTTTTATCAGAGTTCACTGTTATTCTAAAAAAAAGGTTTCTACAAATCTTCTTTTTCTATTTTTAGGAGCGGAAAATCCTCGATACAGAAGGTTGTGTTCCACAAAATGACACCAAATGAAACCCTATTTTTAGAGTCCACAAACAAGATTGAATCTGAAAATATCTCAAATTCATCATTTGTTCAGTTTAAGATTCTTGATTTTCCTGGACAAATCGACTTCTTTGAACCATCATTTGATTCTGAAAAGATCTTTGGAGGACATGGAGCACTGGTATTTGTCATAGATGCTCAGGTATGGTCATTATGTATATATATATGTATTTTATTTATATATGTATTTTTTTTTATTATTTTTTATTTTTTATTTTGCTTTGTCGCTGTCTCCCGCATTTGCAAGGTAGCTCAAGGAAACAGACGAAAGAAATGGCCCAACCCACCCCCACACACATGTATATACATACATGTCCACACACGCAAATATACATACCTATACATCTCAATGTACACATATATATACACACACAGACACATACATATATACCCATGCACACAATTCACACTGTCTGCCTTTATTCATTTCCATCGCCACCTCGCCACACATGGAATACCATCCCCCTCCCCCCTCATGTGTGCGAGGTAGCGCTAGGAAAAGACAACAAAGGCCCCATTCGTTCACACTCAGTCTCTAGCTGTCATGCAATAATGCCCGAAACCACAGCTCCCTTTCCACATCCAGGCCCCACACTACTTTCCATGGTTTACCCCAGACGCTTCACATGCCCTGATTCAATCCACTGACAACACGTCAACCTGGTATACCACATCGATCCAATTCACTCTGTTCCTTGCCTGCCTTTCACCCTCCTGCATGTTCAGGCCCCGATCACTCAAAATCTTTTTCACTCCATCTTTCCACCTCCAATTTGGTCTCCCACTTCTCCTCGTTCCCTCCACCTCCGACACATATATCGTCTTGGTCAATCTTTCCTCACTCATTCTCTCCATGTGCCCAAACCATTTCAAAACACCCTCTTCTGCTTTCTCAACCACGCTCTTTTTATTTCCACACATCTCTCTTACCCTTACATTACTTACTCGATCAAACCACCTCACACCACACATTGTCCTCAAACATCTCATTTCCAGCACATCCACCCTCCTGCGCACAGCTCTATCCATAGCCCACGCCTCGCAACCATACAACATTGTTGGAACCACTATTCCTTCAAACATACCCATTTTTGCTTTCGGAGATAATGTTCTCGACTTCCACACATTCTTCAAGGCTCCCAGGATTTTCGCCCCCTCCCCCACCCTATGATTCACTTCCGCTTCCATGGTACCATCCGCTGCCAGATCCACTCCCAGATATCTAAAACACTTTACTTCCTCCAGTTTTTCTCCATTCAAACTTACCTCCCAATTGACTTGACCCTCAACCCTACTGTACCTAATAACCTTGCTCTTATTCACATTTACCCTTAACTTTCTTCTTTCACACACTTTACCAAACTCAGTCACCAGCTTCTGCAGTTTCTCACATGAATCAGCCACCAGCGATGTATCATCAGCGAACAACAACTGACTCACTTCCCAAGCTCTCTCATTCACAACAGACTTCATACTTGCCCCTCTTTCCAAAACTCTTGCATTCACCTCCCTAACAACCCCATCCATAAACAAATTAAACAACCATGGAGACATCACACATCCCTGCCGCAAACCTACATTCACTGAGAACCAATCACTTTCCTCTCTTCCTACACGTACACATGCCTTACATCCTTGATAAAAACTTTTCACTGCTTCTAAGAACTTGCCTCCCACACCATATATTCTTAATAACTTCCACAGAGCATCACTATCAATGCTATCATATGCCTTCTCCAGATCCATAAATGCTACATACAAATCCATTTGCTTTTCTAAGTTTTCTCACATACATTCTTCAAAGCAAACACCTGATGCACACATCCTCTACCACTTCTGAAACCACACTGCTCTTCCCCAATCTGATGCTCTGTACATGCCTTCACCCTCTCAATCAATACCCTCCCATATAATTTACCAGGAATACTCAACAAACTTATACCTCTGTAATTTGAGCACTCACTCTTATCCCCTTTGCCTTTGTACAATGGCACTATGCACGCATTCTGCCAATCCTCAGGCACCTCACCATGAGTCATACATACATTAAATGACCTTACAAACCAGTCATCAATACAGTCACCCCCTTTTTAATAAATTCCACTGCAATACCATCCAAACCTGCTGCCTTGCCAGCTTTCATCTTCCGCAAAGCTTTTACTACCTCTTCCCTGTTTACCAAATCATTTTCCCTAACCCTCTCACTTTGCACACCACCTCGACTAAAACACCCTATATCTGCCACTCTATCATCAAACACATTCAACAAACCTTCAAAATACTCACTCCATTTCCTTCTCACATCACCACTACTTGTTATCACCTCCCCATTAGCGCCCTTCAATGAAGTTCCCATTTGCTCCCTTGTCTTACGCACTTTATTTACCTCCTTCCAGAACATCTTTTTATTCTCCCTAAAATTTAATGATACTCTCTCACCCCAACTCTCATTTGCCCTCTTTTTCACCTCTTGCACCTTTCTCTTGACCTCCTGTCTCTTTCTTTTATACATCTCCCACTCAATTTCATTTTTTCCCTGCAAAAATCGTCCAAATGCCTCTCTCTTCTCTTTCACTAATAATCTTACTTCTTCATCCCACCACTCACTACCCTTTCTACTCAACCCACCTCCCACGCTTCTCATGCCACAAGCATCTTTTGCGCGGTCCATCACTGATTCCCTAAATACATTCCATTCCTCCCCCACTCCCCTTACTTCCATTGTTCTCACCTTTTTCCATTCTGTACTCAGTCTCTCCTGGTACTTCCTCACACAAGTCTCCTTCCCAAGCTCACTTACTCTCACCACCCTCTTCACCCCAACATTCACTCTTCTTTTCTGAAAACCCATACAAACCTTCACCTTAGCCTCCACAAGATAATGATCAGACATCCCTCCAGTTGCACCTCTCAGCACATTAACATCCAAAAGTCTCTCTCGCGCGCCTGTCAATTAACACGTAATCCAATAACGCTTTCTGGCCATCTCTCCTACTTACATACGTATACTTATGTATATCTCGCTTTTTAAACCAGGTATTCCCAATCACCAGTCCTTTTTCAGCACATAAATCTACAAGCTCTTCACCATTTCCATTTACAACACTGAACACTCCATGTATACCAATTATTCCCTCAACTGCCACATTACTCACCTTTGCATTCAAATCACCCATCACTATAACCCGGTCTCGTGCATCAAAACCACTAACACACTCATTCAGCTGCTCCCAAAACACTTGCCTCTCATGATCTTTCTTCTCATGCCCAGGTGCATATGCACCAATAATCACCCATCTCTCTCCATCAACTTTCAGTTTTACCCATATTAATCGAGAATTTACTTTCTTACATTCTATCACATACTCCCACAACTCCTGTTTCAGGAGTACTGCTACTCCTTCCCTTGCTCTTGTCCTCTCACTAACCCCTGACTTTACTCCCAAGACATTTCCATATATATGTATATGTATATATATATATATATATATATATATATATATATATATATATATATATATATATATATATATATTTTTCTTTTTCTTTCTTTTAAACTATTCGCCATTTCCCGCGTTAGCGAGGTAGTGCTAAGAACAGAGGACTGGGCCTTTTTTGGAATATCCTCAACTGGCCCCCTCTGTTCCTTCTTTTGGAAAATTTAAAAAAAAAAAGAAAAAAAAAAAAACGAGAGGGGAGGATTTCCAGCCCCCCGTTCCCTCCCCTTTTAGTCGCCTTCTACGACACGCAGGGAATACGTGGGAAGTATTCTTAATCCCCTATCCCCAGGGATAATATATATATATATATATATATATATATATATATATATATATATATATATATATATATATATATATATGTATTAACTATTTTTTATTATCATACTTAATTGCTGTTTCCTGCATCAGCAAGGTAGCGCCAGGAAACAGACAAAGAATGGCCTATCCAGTCTATACACATATATATGTATATATATACATAAACAACCATACATGCACATATACATACACATACACAGAAATATACATATCTACACAGGTACATATTCATTCTCTCAATATGTCCAAACCATTTTAACACACCCTCTTCTGCTCTCTTTTTTCTTTTTTACCACATATCTCTTACCCTTTCATTACTTATGTGATCAAACCATCTCGCTCCACAAACTACCCTCATACATTTCATTTCCAATACATCCACCCTCCTCCATACAATCCTACCTATAGTCTATGTCTCGCAACCATACAATATTGTTGGAACTACTATTCTTTCAAGCATACCCATTTTTGCTCTTCAAGATAACATTCTCTCTTTCCACACATTCTTCATTGCTCCCAGAACCTTCGCCCCTTCCCTCACCCTGTGACTCGCTTCCACTTCCGTGGTTCCATTTGCTGCTAAATCCACTCCCAGATATCTAAAACACTTCACTTCCCCCAGTTTTTCTCCATTCAGACTTATATCCCAGCTAACTTGTCCCTCAACCCTGCTGAACCTAATAACCTTGCTCTTATTCACATTTACTCTCAACTTTCTCCTTTCACGCACTTTTCCAAACTCGCTTACCAACTTCTGCAGTTTCTCACTCGAATTAGCCACCAATGCTGTATCGTCGGTGAACAAAAACTGACTCGCTTCACAGGCTCTCATCCCCAGCAAACTGCATACTTGCCTCTCTCTCCAAAACACAAATTTTACAGTTGACCGAACTTCACTGGGAACCAGTCTGTACATGTAAATATTCTTAAATTGAAGTTTGATAATGTCTGAATTTAGATATGAATTTAATTGAAAATTTGATAGTTTTATTTCAACTGAATTTTCACTGCTAATCACAGAATTCTTAGTGTAAATTTAGAGCTTGCATGTTTAGCCCTTTCATATGGAATGCATGGAGTTTTCTGTAAAGCTTCCTACTGCAAGACCTTATTAAGTTGGAATTTTGTGAATGCTGCAAGTGTCTGTGGGAAAATTCCTTGAAGTGTAAAAGTTACTCTTCTTACCTTAGACAACGTGAAATAAAGTAACGAGCCTTTGTATGGTGATGTCTCATAGATTGACATTTTGCAAAAAATAGCATTTGAGAATTATGGTGCTGATTCTTAGGTTGACATTAAGGCCTCAATAGTGAGGGAAATTAAAGAAATATGTTTTTTACCAATTTGAACATTTTTTCCCTTCATAATGAAGTATTTAAAGATTTGTTTTTTTCCAGTCTTAATGCCTTTTGTAATGATTCTAGCTGCTGATGTATGCCATTTGAGACTGCTAGGATTACATTCAAGTACTGTAATGAAATACATGCATTTAGAATGTAGCAAATTTTTTCAGTCATAATGGATTTCATAATGATATCATGGCTGGATATTATTAGATTTCTACCCCACAAGCGTTAGAAAACTTTCATATTCCACATGCTGATGCGGAGTGGAAGGCTTACATTTAAGTCCTTTCTGTCAATCTATCTATCTACATCTCTGACACCAGTTCCAACTGAAACTCCCTGAAGGGGATGGCCACAGCAATAGAATCTCCATAACTGGTGGACTCCAGTTCTGCTTCTTAATCGTTAGTGCCTTATCCTTAGTAGGCCAATGACAGAGGGTAACTCTAGTGCAGTGTTTGTAGAGGCTCCTACCTAATGTTTCTAGTGCCTGCTACTCCGTAATATTTCTACCTAATGCTCCTGCCTAAATGTTCCTACCTACTGCTGCTATCTGCTGCTCTTACCATTTTGCCAAAAGGCAGGGCTAGTGTGTAGTGCTCACTACAGGAAAATCAAGAGTTATGAAGAATGAGCTGTAGAGTTAAATGTTGCCAAGTATTATGTGTTTCAAGGAAAGATTGTATGTTTGTGGACAGAAAGCCAGTAGTCCATGTCTGGGCGAGGCAGAAAGTTTAGAGTGCTACCTGAGTCAGAGAAGTGCAATTTGACAACTACTGAAATGCTGGCTCACTACTCAACTGTCACTAACCCTCCTGATACCCAATAAAATACCTGTTTTCACTCATAATGCTTTTACCCTACCAGCACATGGAAAACCATGTGGAATCATATTCCAGCTACTGATACTCACCTTTAAAGGAATGCTTGGTTCACATTCCAGAAACATTCTAAATGCATTGTATAAGTGGTTACTACCTGTCTTGAAAACATTAAAACATATTTTAAACTTTAAAACAATGTATAGTACTAGTATCAAAAGATATACAGGTACTAATAGAAAAAATTACCTTAGCTTGGAAATCAGCTGAGGAAGTTCATGATATGGTTGTAGCCAGTGTGTATACACTAGGATGTGCTTCTGTTGGGATTTGGACCTGAATGTATTTCAACAGTAGTTAAAGAGATGACTTGTTTTATTTTGTTGTACCATCATTAAATGTAAATGCGAATAAAAGCAAGATTATTAGGTACAGTAGGGTTGAGGGACAAGTCAATTGGGAGGTAAGTTTGAATGGAAAAAACTGGAGGAAGTGAAGTGTTTTAGATATCTGGGAGTGGATTTGGCAGCGGATAGAACCATAGAAGCGGAAGTGAATCATAGGGTGGGGGAGGGAGTGAAAGTTCTGGGAGCGTTGAAAAATGTGTGGAAGTCGAGAACATTATCTTTGAAAGCAAAAATGGGTATGTTTGAAGGAATAGTGGTTCCAACAATGTTATATGGTTGCGAGGCATGGGCTGTAGATAGAGTTGTGCGGAGGAGGGTGGATGTGCTGGAAATGAGATGTTTGAGGACAATATGTGGTGTGAGGTGGTTTGATCGAGTAAGTAATGAAAGGGTAAGAGAGATGTGTGGTAATAAAAAGAGTGTGGTTGAGAGAGCAGAAGAAGGTGTTTTGAAATTGTTTGGTCACGTGGAGAAAATGAGTGAGGAAAGATTGACCAAGAGGATATATGTGTCAGAGATGGAGGGAACGAGGAGAGGTGGGAGACCAAATTGGGGGTGGAAAGATGGAATGAAAAAGATTTTGAGTGATCGGGGCCTGAACATGCTGGAGAGTGAAAGGCGTGCAAGGAATCGAGTGAATTGGAACGATGTGGTATACCGGGGTCGACGTGCTGTCAATGGATTGAACCAGGGCATGTGAAGTGTCTGGGGTAAACCATGGAAAGTTCTGTGGAGCCTGGATGTTGAAAGGGAGCTGTGGTTTCGGTCCATTTTAGATGAAACTAGAGACTGAGTGTGAACGAATGTGGCCTTTGTTGTCTTTTCCTAGCACTACCTCGCACACATGCGGGGGGAAGTGGTTGTTATTTCATGTGTGGCGGGGTGGCAACAGGAATGAATAAGGGCAGACAGTGTGAATAATGTACATATGTATATATGTATATGTCTGTGTGTGTGTGTATATATATATATATATATATATATATATATATATATATATATATATATATATATATATATATGTATACATTGAGATGTATAAGTATGTATATGTGCTGTGTGTGGACGTGTATGTATATACATGTGTATGTGGGTGGGTTGGGCCATTCTTTCGTCTGTTTCCTTGTGCTACCTCGCTAACGCGGGAGACAGCGACAATGTATAATAAATATAATATATACCATCATTATGACTAAAAAATCCTGAAATACCCACTTTATTTGCTGATATGTTTTTTAAAGGAAAAGAAATTGGTGCAGTGTGCCATAAATGTTGAAAAAATGAATATGTAAACCAGATTTTTTTTTACTTTTCAAATTTTTTATTTGGCCAGTATATTATTTTATTTATTTTGCTTTGTCGCTATCTCCCGCGTTAGCAAGGTAGCGCAAGGAAACAGATGAAAGAATGGCCCAACCCACCCACATACACATGTATATACATACACGTCCACACACGTAAATATACATACCTATACACCTCAATGTATACATATATATATATATATGTACACACATAGACATATACATATATACACACGTACATAATTCATACTGTCTGCCTTTATTCATTCCCATCGCCACCTCGCCACACATGAAATAACAACCCCCTCCCCCCTCATGTGTGCGAGGTAGCGATAGGAAAAGACAACAAAGGCCCCATTCGTTTACTCTCAGTCTCTAGCTGTCATGTATTAATGCACTGAAACCACAGCTCCCTTTCCACATCCAGGCCCCACAGAACTTTCCATGGTTTACCCCAGACGCTTCACATGCCCTGGTTCAATCCATTGACAGCATGTCGACCCCGGTATACCACATCGTTCCAATTCACTCTATTCCTTGCACACCTTTCACCCTCCTGCATGTTCAGGCCCCGATCACTCAAAATCTTTTTCGCTCCATCTTTCCACCTCCAATTTGGTCTCCCACTTCTCGTTCCCTCCACCTCTGACACATATATCCTCTTTGTCAATCTTTCCTCACCCATTCTCAAAACACCCTCTTCTGCTCTCTCAACCACACTATTTTCATTACCACACATTTCTCTTACCCTATTATTACTTACTAGATCAAACCACCTCACACCACATATTGCCCTCAAACATCTCATTTCCAGCACATCCACTCCCCTACACACAACTCTATCCATAGCCCATGCCTCGCAACCATACAACATTGTTGGAACCACTATTCCTTCAAACATACCCATTTTTGCTTCGAGATAATGTTCTCGACTTCCACGCATTCTTCAAGGCCCCAGAATTTTCGCCCCCTCCCCCACCCTATGATTCACTTCCGCTTCTATGATTCCATCCGCTGCCAGATCCACTCCCAGATATCTAAAACACTTCACTTCCTCCAGTTTTTCTCCATTCAAACTTACCTCCCAATTGACTTGACCCTCAATCCTACTGTACCTAATAACCTTGCTCTTATTCACATTTACTCTTAACTTTCTTCTTTCACACACTTTACCAAACTCAGTCACCAGCTTCTACAGAGTTTGGTAAAGAGTGTGAAAGAAGAAAGTTAAGAGTAAATGTGAATAAGAGCAAGGTTATTAGGTACAGTAGGGTTGAGGGTCAAGTCAATTGGGAGGTACAGTGGGGTTGACGGTCAAGTCAATTTGGCCAGTAGAATACCAAATATTCTTTTCCTTTAATAACAAAAAATTTAAGATTTTTTTCTTGTGTATTTGATAATGACAACAGAGGAAAATGATTGATTCGTATTCCACTGTCAGTGGCTTGTAAACCCAATTATGTTTTTCCTTCATCTTCTTAGTAGTGTTGGTATTGCACAGGTTGCCTTCTTTTTTAATTTGAACAACCATTTAAGTAGTGTTTCCATTCCAACATGTCTTCAAAAAGTAAAATAGATTCCAGAGTCCAGGGGAATACTTTTACTGGTATAGTATGTAGGTGCATCACCCTGGAGATTAGATTAGAAATGCTGAGGCAGTTTGATGAGGATCAGAAGCTTATGGCCATAGCTTAGTTCTGTTCTGGCAGTTTGATGAGGATCAGAAACTTATGGCCATAGCCAAGTTCTTAGGTGTTGCTCATTTTACTTTGGTTACCATTTGTGAAAATATAGATGAAATTACGCCTAGTTTATTGTCTGCCACTGTATTAACAGAAAAGAAAGTTTGCAGAATAAAGTGAGTGGAGGATCAGAGTCATATGAAATGCCATTGTTATTTCATTTGATAAAAGAGAAGGATTTAACTTTATATGATTATATAAAGGGTTAAGTTATTGAGTCATCAGGAGAAATTTGGTTTAAGCTAGGGGTAGTATTAAGAGGTTCAAACTTCCTTATGACTGATGACAGTGCTGTTGCAGATATTGAGGCAGCACAGTGATATCCTTCGTATTTGAAGCAAATTGTTCTTGGGAGAAGTTATACAGCAAAACACTTTTTTTGTGCTGATGAGTCCAGCTTGTTTTGGTAAGGAAGAAAAGTGTACTCTCAGGGTTCAAGGCAGGCAAACATCTTTTGAATCTTTTATTGGGAGGAAATGTTGAGGGTAATTTTAAGATTAAGCCTTTGCTAGAAAGTCAGAAAATCCCAGTCTGCAGTACCAATAATTTGGCAGTTTAACCAAAAGGCATGGATTGCCTGGGTCATTTTTGATGATTGATTTACTAGCTATTTCTGTTGAGGTGTAGTGTGCAACTGTGATGATAGTGTCTTGTCTAACAAAGCATTGTTTATTTGTGACTGCCTCAGGCCGTTCTCAGCAACTTAACTGAAATAAAATCCAAATGTTAGGCGGAGTGCATTCCTAAAAAGAAATGCATCCTTGCTTCAGCCCATGGATCAGAGTGTGATTGCCACCTTCAAGGTATATTACATGAAGGGGATAGTCCACTTATTGTCACTGGGGAGGGTAAGTCTTCAGTCAGGGAGTGGTGGAAGAAGTAAAACATCATGAGTGATATGTACAACATTGCATTGTTGTGGGAGGAAGTTAAACCCACAAAATTGAATGTTTGGCATAAGATATGTCATGAGGTGGAGGGAACGAGGAGAAGTGGGAGACCAGATTGGAGGTGGAAAGATGGATTGAAAAAGATTTTTGAGTGATCGGGGCCTGAACATGCAGGAGGGTGAAAGGCGGGCAAGGAATGGAGTGAATTGGATCGATGTGGTATACCGGGGTCGATGTGCTGTCAGTGGATTGAATCAGGGCATGTGAAGCGTCTGGGGTAAACCATGGAAAGTTGTGTGTGGCCTGGATGTGGAAAGGGAGCTGTGGTTTTGGGCATTATTTCATGACAGCTAGAGACTGAATGTGAACGAATGGGGCCTCTGTTGTCTTTTCCTAGCGCTACCTCGCACACATGAGGGGGAAGGGGGATGTTATTCCATGTGTTGCGAGGTGGCGATGGGAATAAATAAAGGCAGACAGTATGAATTATATACATGTGTATATATGTATATGTCTATGTGTGTATATATATGTGTACATTGAGATGTATGGGTATGTATATTTGCGTGTGTGGACGTGTATGTATATACATTGTGTATGGGGTGGGTTGGGCCATTTCTTTTGTCTGTTCCCTTGTGCTACCTCGCAGACGCGGGAGACAGCGAGAAAGCAAATAAATGAATGTCTTGAGTGTGTGCATGGTTTCTTAGGTTATAGGTAGGAAGCAACAATGATCCAGATCCAGCAGACAATTGTTACTCATGCCAATATTGTTGTCTTTGAAAAAATTGAAGGTCAGGATGTGACTTAGTTGCTCAAGATGCATTCAGAGGATCTGACCAATGGAGAAGTCATGTGGTTGGAGGTAGGAAAACTCCAAGATAAGAGGGAAGGTACCAGTACTGGTACCTGCCTTGCCACAGGCAGACTCACAACTAATGGCATATTAGAAGTTTTTGATTGTTAAGACAGTACCATAACCCACATTAATGGCATGGATCCTGACCGCAAAGAAGACCTGGTGTTCTCTAGAGAGTAGAAAGCTTACTGATTCTTCCTGAACCAATAAAGAAATTTATGGATAGCTTGATAAAAAGAGCAAACAAACTTCTCTTTCCTCTTCACTTGAAAGAGTTGCTGATTCAGTAACTATCACTCCACCTCCATCCCATTTCATCATCATCCCAAGTCCTCATCACCAGCTTTTTCAGTATCATAAAATTTCATCTAATTTACCTATGCTATGGTAACAGTTGCTGAATCCGGAATTGTATATTCATTTATGCTGGAGTAAGAATATATTGATGATGAGCTGAATTGTTTTGGGTATAATCTTCAGAAGAATTAAAATGGATACATTTTTTTGTCTGGAATGTAACTCCCTTATAACATGGGTTTCAGTGACTCATATAGACATTCTTCTGTAACTAGTCTTTCAGGAACATACTTTTTTTTTCTGCATGATATTGAGCTTAAATACATGTGGCTGACTAGATGGAAAATGAGGAATTACTGGAAGGGAGCTTTTGATTACTTCAGTAAAAAATTTCTCTAGTGTCTTTAAGTCAGAAGCATGAATATGTGGTTACTCTGCTGGAATTGATATTTAGATTTTGATTGCCTTAGATTTTATGATCAATGTCAGAATTTTTTGAGATGATGATGTTGCCACCACCAGATTATTATTGTATGCATTGGTTATCCCTGGGGATAGGGGAGAAAGAATACTTCCCACGTATTCCCTGCGTGTCGTAGAAGGCGACTAAAAGGGAAGGGAGCAGGGGGCTGGAAATCTTCCCCTCTCATTTTTTCTTTTTTTTTTTCTTCCAAAGGAAGGAACAGAGAAGGGGACCGGGTGAGGATGTTTCCTCAGAGGACCAGTCCTCTGTTCTTAACGGTACCTCGCTGAGGCGGGAAATGGCGAATAGTATGAAAGAAAAAGAAAGATTGGTGTTCCATTATAATTTTTTTATTATTATTGTACTTGACAGCCATTTCCTGCATTAGTGAGGTACCTCCAGGAAACAGATGAAGAAAGACTCATCCACTCACATACTCATATGTGCACATACATGTTCCTATAATTTTTGTTTTTTCACATATTAGCCATTTCCCACATTAGCATGGTAGTGTCAAGAACAGAGGACTGAGCCTTAGAGGGTAAATCCTTACCTGGCCCCCTTCTCTGTTCTTTCTTTTAGGAAAGTAAAAACTGGAGGGGAAGATTTCCAGCCCTTGCTACCACTCCTTTAGTTTCCTTTTACGACACACAAGGAATATGTGGGAAGTATTCTTTCTTATCTCGGAAAGCAAAAATGGGTATGTTTGAAGGAATAGTGGTTCCAACAATGTTGTTTGGTTGCGAGGTGTGGGCTATGGATAGAGTTGTGTGCAGGAGGGTGGATGTGCTGGAAATGAGATGTTTGAGGACAATATGTGGTGTGAGGTGGTTTGATCGAGTAAGTAATGTAAGGGTAAGAGAGATGTGTGGAAATAAAATGAGCATGGTTGAGAGAGCAGAAGAGGGTGTTTTGAAATGGTTTGGGCACATGGAGAGAATGAGTGAGGAAAGATTGACCAAGAGGATATATGTGTCGGAGGTGGAGGGAACGAGGAGAAGTGGGAGACCAAATTGGAGGTGGAAAGATGGAGTGAAAAAGATTTTGAGTGATCGGGGCCTGAACATGCAGGAGGGTGTAAGGCGGGCAAGGAATAGAGTGAATTGGATTGATGTGGTATACCAGGGTCGACATGCTGTCAATGGATTGAATCAGGGCATGTGAAGCGTCTGGGGTAAACCATGGAAAGTTTTGCGGGGCCTGGATATGGTAAGGGAGCTGTGGTTTCGGGCATTATTACATGACAGCTAGAGACTGAGTGTGAACGAATGGGGCCTTTGTTGTCTTTTCCTAGCGCTAGTGGTTCCAACAATGTTGTTTGGTTGTGAGGTGTGGGCTATGGATAGAGTTGTGTGCAGGAGGGTGGATGTGCTGGAAATGAGATGGTTGAGGACAATATGTGGTGTGAGGTGGTTTGATCGAGTAAGTAATGTAAGGGTAAGAGAGATGTGTGGAAATAAAAAGAGCGTGGTTGAGAGAGCAGAAGAGGGTGTTTTGAAATGGTTTGGGCACATGGAGAGAATGAGTGAGGAAAGATTGACCAAGAGGATATATGTGTCGGAGGTGGAGGGAACGAGGAGAAGTGGGTGACCAAATTGGAGGTGGAAAGATGGAGTGAAAAAGATTTTGAGTGATCGGGGCCTGAACATGCAGGAGGGTGTAAGGCGGGCAAGGAATAGAGTGAATTGGATTGATGTGGTATACCAGGGTCGACGTGCTGTCAGTGGATTGAATCAGGGCATGTGAAGCGTCTGGGGTAAACCATGGAAAGTTTTGCGGGGCCTGGATGTGGTAAGGGAGCTGTGGTTTTGGGCATTATTACATGACAGCTAGAGACTGAGTGTGAACGAATGGGGCCTTTGTTGTCTTTTCCTAGCGCTACCTCGCACACATGAGGGGGAAGGGGGATGTTATTCCATGTGTGGCGAGGTGGCGATGGGAATAAATAAAGGCAGACATTATGAATTATGTACATGTGTATATATGTATATGCCTGTGTGTGTATATATATGTGTACATTGAGATTTTTTTTTTTTTTTTTTTTTTTTATACTTTGTCGCTGTCTCCCGTGTTTGCGAGGTAGCGCAAGGAAACAGACGAAAGAAATGCCCCCCCCCCCATACACATGTATATACATACGTCCACACACGCAAATGTACATACCTACACAGCTTTCCATGGTTTACCCCAGACGCTTCACATGCCTTGATTCAATCCACTGACAGCACGTCAACCCCGGTATACCACATCGCTCCAATTCACTCTATTCCTTGCCCTCCTTTCACCCTCCTGCATGTTCAGGCCCCGATCACTCAAAATCTTTTTCACTCCATCTTTCCACCTCCAATTTGGTCTCCCTCTTCTCCTTGCTCCCTCCACCTCCGACACATATATCCTCTTGGTCAATCTTTCCTCACTCATTCTCTCCATGTGCCCAAACCACTTCAAAACACCCTCTTCTGCTCTCTCAACCACGCTCTTTTTATTTCCACACATCTCTCTTACCCTTACGTTACTCACTCGATCAAACCACCTCACACCACACATTGTCCTCAAACATCTCATTTCCAGCACATCCATCCTCCTGCGCACAACTCTATCCATAGCCCACGCCTCGCAACCATACAACATTGTTGGAACCACTATTCCTTCAAACATACCCATTTTTGCTTTCCGAGATAATGTTCTCGACTTCCACACATTCTTCAAGGCCCCCAGAATTTTCGCCCCCTCCCCCACCCAATGATCCACTTCCGCTTCCATGGTTCCATCCGCTGCCAGATCCACTCCCAGATATCTAAAACACTTCACTTCCTCCAGTTTTTCTCCATTCAAACTCACCTCCCAATTGACTTGACCCTCAACCCTTGCTCTTATTCACATTTACTCTTAACTTTCTTCTTCCACACACTTTACCAAACTCAGTCACCAGCTTCTGCAGTTTTTCACATGAATCAGCCACCAGCGCTGTATCATCAGCGAACAACAACTGACTCACTTCCCAAGCTCTCTCATCCCCAACAGACTTCATACTTGCCCCTCTTTCCAAAACTCTTGCATTTACCTCCCTAACAACCCCATCCATAAACAAATTAAACAACCATGGAGACATCACACACCCCTGCCGCAAACCTACATTCACTGAGAACCAATCACTTTCCTCTCTTCCTACACGTACACATGCCTTACATCCTCGATAAAAACTTTTCACTGCTTCTAACAACTTTCCTCCCACACCATATATTCTTAATACCTTCCACAGAGCATCTCTATCAACTCTATCATATGCCTTCTCCAGATCCATAAATGCTACATACAAATCCATTTGCTTTTCTAAGTATTTCTCACATACATTCTTCAAAGCAAACACCTGATCCACACATCCTCTACCACTTCTGAAACCACACTGCTCTTCCCCAATCTGATGCTCTGTACATGCCTTCACCCTCTCAATCAATACCCTTCCATATAATTTACCAGGAATACTCAACAAACTTATACCTCTGTAATTTGAGCATTCACTCTTATCCCCTTTGCCTTTGTACAATGGCACTATGCACGCATTCCGCCAATCCTCAGGCACCTCACCATGAGTCATACATACATTAAATAACCTTACCAACCAGTCAACAATACAGTCACCCCCTTTTTTAATAAATTCCACTGCAATACCATCCAAAACCTGCTGCCTTGCCGGCTTTCATCTTCCGCAAAGCTTTCACTACCTCTTCTCTGTTTACCAAATCATTTTCCCTAACCCTCTCACTTTGCACACCACCTCGACCAAAACACCCTATATCTGCCACTCTATCATCAAACACATTCAACAAACCTTCAAAATACTCACTCCATCTCCTTCTCACATCACCACTACTTGTTATCACCTCCCCATTTGCGCCCGTCACTGAAGTTCCCATTTGCTCCCTTGTCTTACGCACTTTATTTACCTCCTTCCAGAACATCTTTTTATTCTCCCTAAAATTTAATGATACTCTCTCACCCCAACTCTCATTTGCCCTCTTTTTCACCTCTTGCACCTTTCTCTTGACCTCCTGTCTCTTTCTTTTATACATCTCCCACTCAATTGCATTTTTTCCCTGCAAAAATCGTCCAAATGCCTCTCTCTTCTCTTACACTAATACTCTTACTTCTTCATCCCACCACTCACTACCCTTTCTAATCAACCCACCTCCCACTCTTCTCATGCCATAAGCATCTTTTGCGCAATCCATCATTGATTCCCTAAATACATCCCATTCCTCCCCCACTCCCCTTGCTTCCATTGTTCTCACCTTTTTCCATTCTGTACTCAGTCTCTCCTGGTACTTCCTCACACAGGTCTCCTTCTCAAGCTTACTTACTCTCACCACCCTCTTCACCCCAACATTCACTCTTCTTTTCTGAAAACCCATACAAATCTTCACCTTAGCCTCCACAAGATAATGATCAGACATCCCTCCAGTTGCACCTCTCAGCACATTAACATCCAAAAGTCTCTCTTTCGCACGCCTGTCAATTAACACGTAATCCAATAACGCTCTCTGGCCATCTCTCCTACTTACATAAGTATACTTATGTATATCTCGCTTTTTAAACCAGGTATTCCCAATCATCAGTCCTTTTTCAGCACATAAATCTACAAGCTCTTCACCATTTCCATTTACAACACTGAACACCCCATGTATACCAATTATTCCCTCAACTGCCACATTACTCACCTTTGCATTCAAATCACCCATCACTATAACCCGGTCTCGTGCATCAAAACCACTAACACACTCATTCAGCTGCTCCCAAAACACTTGCCTCTCTTGATCTTTCTTCTCATGCCCAGGTGCATATGCACCAATAATCACCCACCTCTCTCCATCAACTTTCAGTTTTACCCATATTTATCGAGAATTTACTTTCTTACACTCTATCACATACTCCCACAACTCCTGTTTCAGGAGTATTGCTACTCCTTCCCTTGCTCTTGTCCTCTCACTAACCCCTGACTTTACTCCCCAGACATTCCCAAACCACTCTTCCCCTTTACCCTTGAGCTTCGTTTCACTGAGTGAAATGTATAAGTGAGATGTGTAAGTATGTATATTTGTGTGTGTGGACGTGTATGTATATACATGTATATGGGGGTGGGTTGGGCCATTTCTTTCGTCTGTTTCCTTGTGCTACCTCGCAAATGCGGGAGACAGCGACAAAACAAAATAAAAAATAATATATTCTTCCCTGTTCTCAGGGATATATGAATATTTCATTTAGTTATTTATAATGACCAAGTACAATTTCTATGAGCGTCCTGTTGTTACCCAGGATGTTTCTAAAAGCTCCTGCATACATACATAGACTTACATACATATACATACACAGTCAGTGATGTAGCACCAGAAAACATATGAAGAAAGTCCACAGTTGCTCACATCCATTACCATTATTGATCTTATTATTTTTATTTTTTCATGTCATCACTAAGACACAACTGCATTCAGTTTTACTTAACATATATCTTATATATTTTCATTATTAGTTTTCTGTCTCCTCTAACAAAAGTTCTCTATCATACCTCTCATTATTTCTCTTGAAAACATTTTCTTATGAATGAATATTTCTATTCTATGACGGTCTTTGATATTAGCTTTTAAAAATTCTCTTGCAGCTTAGGTTGTTGTAAATCATTAATTTAGATTCTTCATGTACTTCATTTGTATTACCATCAGAAGATCTAGATTAAGGAAAAATTGCCAAAACATGGTTCATGTTAGCTTTGATGACAGTTGAAATTTGCTTTGTGGTACTGGATACAGTCATTGAAATATAACTATCATCATTGATGGTGCTGTTAGCATGTCATCTGCTCGTACTTATGTAGTGAATTTGGATACAAAATTCTGGATCCGAGATGTTTTAAGAACTAAGTTTAGATTCTCATTTTTTTTTTGACACTTAATAATTTAACTTTGTGACTGTTGATTTTGTAAAAAAAAAAAGTTTTACCACTTGGAAGAATTGGTTTACTGGTTCAAGGTTTAGTTTGAGTTTTCACTGATAAAAATGTAAATTTTTTTCCAGGATGATTATATGGAAGCACTGACAAGACTACATCAGACCGTTTTAAGAGCACACAAGGTTAATCCGCACCTCAGATTTGAAGTATTCATTCATAAAGTCGATGGCTTGTCTGATGATACCAAGATTGAAACCCAGAGAGATATTCACCAAAGAGCAAATGATGAACTTATTGATGCAGGTGGCGTAATCGCTGTTACTTTTATGTTAAGTTTGTACTCTAATATGTAACCTCAGTGCATCAAGTCATTTATCTATCTGTTTCTCTGATGCTTATTTCCTTCAGAAACTCCCTCAAGGGGGTGGCCATAGTAAAGGAGTCTCCATAACTGATTGACTCAAGTGGCAGTGGCACAAGGTGAGCTGAAGCCCCCATTTTGAAAAGCAGGGGGCTCAGCCCCCCATTTTGTTTAAAGTTACTTGTATAGAACTGCAGTATGCTGCATCATTGTGAAAGTTTTTGCTCCAGTGAGCCCCTCCCACTTTTTAGAAGCTGCCTCTGTCTCTGAGTGCTGCTGTATATCTTCTAGTACCTCACCTGAACAGGCCTCTGGCAGATGGCAACTCTAGTGAAATGTTTTCAGAGGCTCCTTCGTAATGTTCCTCCCAACAACTATTGCTTTTGCCTGATGCTCCCAACCAGTTTTCCTCCCTACTACTTCTGCCTACTGCTTCTGTCTAATGATCCTACCTACTGCATCTATCTAGCTAGCATATATTGCTCACTGCAGGAAATATCTAGTATTACAAAGAATGAGATGTGTGAGTTAAGTGTTTTCAAATGTTATGTGTGAAGGGGAGATTGCATGTTTGTGGACAGAATGCCAGTAATCCATGTGTGGGTGAGGCAGAAAGAAAATACAGCTACTTGGGTCAGAGTAGTGTAACTTGACAACCACTGAAGTGTTGACTCACTATGCAGATATCACTAACCCTCCTGATACCCAGGCGAGCAGTACTGGTGATATACCTCACTGGTTGGAGGCTGTCAACCAACTACTACCTATCAGTATTAATTCCATCAGTTCTTTTGCCTCTATTTATTTCTCTTTCTTTTTCCCTTTTCTGTTTCTCATTTTTCATTTTCTCTGGTACTTTCTTCATACTCTCTCTGTTTTTTTAATGTTTCAGGTTGAAGTGAGACTGCTTTTGGTTGCAGTGTTGAATTGTTTTTCTATCTGCAGTAATACTTTTAAATTCTCCTTATCTGATTTATTTGCAAATGTGATGTTTTTTCAGCATATTTTAAGTATGAATGTACATTTCTGTTATATCAGTCTGGTGGAAACATATTGATGAACAAGAAGCAGGTGAGACCACTAATAATGAAATGATTTATCTAGTGAAATGAACTTGTTATTATGTTAACTATCAAGTAAGCATAATACCATCATGATAAAATTTTAACTATCATGATTGTTGTACACATCATCTGAGTTAGATGTAGCTGGCAATTTGGCAATTTGAATAGCTTACAGTGACTTATTCTGGTATTTTTGTATTATAATATTATTATTATTATTATTATTATTATTATTATTATTATTATTATTATTATGGAGGAAGTAAAGTGTTTTAGATATCTGGGAGTGGATCTGGCAGCGGATGGAACCATGGAAGCGGAAGTGGATCATAGGGTGGGGGAGGGGGCAAAAATCCTGGGAGCCTTTAAAAATGTGTGGAAGTCGAGAACATTATCTCGGAAAGCAAAAATGGGTATGTTTGAAGGAATAGTGGTTCCAACAATGTTGTATGGTTGCGAGGTGTGGGCTATGGATAGAGTTGTGCGCAGGAGGGTGGATGTGCTGGAAATGAGATGTTTGAGGACAATGTGTGGTGTGAGGTGGTTTGATCGAGTAAGTAACGTAAGGGTAAGAGAGATGTGTGGAAATAAAAAGAGCGTGGTTGAGAGAGCAGAAGAGGGTGTTTTGAAATGGTTTGGGCACATGGAGAGAATGAGTGAGGAAAGATTGACCAAGAGGATATATGTGTTGGAGGTGGAGGGAACGAGAAGTGGGAGACCAAACTGGAGGTGGAGAGGTGGAGTGAAAAAGATTTTGTGTGATTAGGGCCTGAACATGCAGGAGGGTGAAAGGAGGGCAAGGAATAGAGTGAATTGGATCGATGTGGTATACTGGGGTTGATGTGCTGTCAGTGGATTGAATCAGGGCATGTGAAGCGTCTGGGGTAAACCATGGAAAGCTGTGTAGGTAAGTATATTTGCGTGTGTGGACGTGTATGTATATACATGTGTATGGGGGTGGGTTGGGCCATTTCTTTCGTCTGTTTCCTTGCGCTACCTCGCAAACGCGGGAGCAAAAAAGCAAAAAAAAAAAAAAAAAAATTATTATTATAATTATTATAATGGTATTGCAGTGGAATCTATTAAAAAAGGGGGTGACTGTATTGTTGACTGGTTGGTAAGGTTATTTAATGTATGTATGACTCATGGTGAGGTGCCTGAGGATTGGCGGAATGCGTGCATAGTGCAGTTGTACAAAGGCAAAGGGGATAAGAGTGAGTGCTCAAATTACAGAGGTATAAGTTTGTTGAGTATTCCTGGTAAATTATGTGGGAGGGTATTGATTGAGAGGGTGAAGGCATGTACAGTACAGAGCATCAGATTGGGGAAGAGCAGTGTGGTTTCAGAAGTGGTAGAGGATGTGTGGATCAGGTGTTTGCTTTGAAGAATGTATGTGAGAAATACTTAGAAAAGCAAATGGATTTGTATGTAGCATTTATGGATCTGGAGAAGGCATATGATAGAGTTGATAGAGATGCTCTGTGGAAGGTATTAAGAATATATGGTGTGGGAGGAAAGTTGTTAGAAGCAGTGAAAAGTTTTTATCGAGGATGTAAGGCATGTGTACGTGTAGGAAGAGAGGAAAGTGATTGGTTCTCAGTGAATGTAGGTTTGCGGCAGGGGTATGTGATGTCTTAATGGTTGTTTAATTTGTTTATGGATGGGGTTGTTAGGGAGGTGAATGCAAGAGTTTTGGAAAGAGGGGCAAGTGTGAAGTCTGTTGTGGATAAGAGAGCTTGGGAAGCGAGTCAGTTGTTGTTTGCTGATGATACAGCGCTGGTGGCTGATTCATGTGAGAAGCTGCAGAAGCTGGTGACTGAGTTTGGTAAAGTGTGTGAAATAAGAAAGTTAAGAGTAAATGTGAATAAGAGCAAGGTTATTAGGTACAGTAGGGTTGAGGGTCAAGTCAATTGGGAGGTAAGTTTGAATGGAGAAAAACTGGAGGAAGTAAAGTGTTTTAGATATCTGGGAGCGGATCTGGCAGCGGATGGATCCATGGAAGCGGAAGTGAATCATAGGGTGGGGGAGGGGGCGAAAGTCCTGGGAGCCTTGAATAATGTGTGGAAGTCGAGAACATTATCTCGGAAAGCAAAAATGGGTATGTTTGAAGGAATAGTGGTTCCAACAATGTTGTATGGTTGCGAGGCGTGGGCTATGGATAGAGTTGTGCGCAGGAGGGTGGATGTGCTGGAAATGAGATGTTTGAGGACAATGTGTGGTGTGAGGTGGTTTGATCGAGTAAGTAATGTAAGGGTAAGAGAGATGTGTGGAAATAAAAAGAGCGTGGTTGAGAGAGCAGAAGAGGGTGTTTTGAAATGGTTTGGGCACATGGAGAGAATGAGTGAGGAAAGATTGACCAAGAGGATATATGTGTCGGAGGTGGAGGGAACGAGGAGAAGTGGGAGACCAAACTGGAGGTGGAAAGATGGAGTGAAAAAGATTTTGAGTGATCGGGGCCTGAACATGCAGGAGGGTGAAAGGCGGGCAAGGAATAGAGTGAATTGGATCGATGTTGTATACCGGGGTTGACGTGCTGTCAGTGGATTGAATCAGGGCATGTGAAGCGTCTTGGGTAAACCATGGAAAGTTGTGTGGGGCCTGGAAGTGGAAAGGGAGCTGTGGTTTCAGGCATTATTGCATGACAGCTAGAGACTGAGTGTGAACAAATGGGGCCTTTATTGTCTTTTCCGAGCGCTACCTCGCACACATGAGGGGTGAGGGGGATGGTATTTCATGTGTGGCGAGGTGGCGATGGGAATGAATAAAGGCAGACGGTGTGAATTGTGTGCATGGGTATATATGTATGTGTCTGTGTGTGTACATAAATGTGTACATTGAGATGTATAGGTATGTTTATTTGCGTGTGTGGACGTGTATGTATATACATGTGTATGGGGGTGGGTTGGGCCATTTCTTTCGTCTGTTTCCTTGCGTTACCTCGCAAACGCAGGAGACAGCGACAAAGCAAAATAAATAGATAAAAAAACATTATTATTATTATTGGATGTGGAAAGGGAGCTGTGGTTTCGGTGCATTGTTACATGACAGCTAGAGACTGAGTGTGAACGAGTGTGGCCTTTGTTGTCTTTTTTTAGCACTACCTCGCGCACATGATGGGGGAGGGGGTTGAAATTTCATGTGTGGCGGGGTGGCAATGGGAATGAATAAAGGCAGACAGTATGAATTATGTACATGTGTATATATGTATATGTCTGTGTGTGTATATATATGTATACGTTGAGATGTATAGGTATGCATATTTGTGTGTGTGGACGTGTATGTATATACATATGTATGTGGGTGGGTTGGGCCATTCTTTCGTCTGTTTCCTTGTGCTACCTCGCTAACGCAGGAGACAGCCACAAAGCAAAATAAATAAATATATTTATGGATCTGGAGAAGGCAAATGATAGAGTTGATAGAGATGCTCTGTGGAAGGTATTAAGAATATATGGTGTGGGAGGTAAGTTGTTAGAAGCAGTGAAAAGTTTTTATCGAGGATGTAAGGCATGTGTACGTGTCGGAAGAGAGGAAAGTGATTGGTTCTCAGTGAATGTTGGTTTGTGGCAGGGGTGAGTGATGTCTCCATGGTTGTTTAATTTGTTTATGGATGGGGTTGTTAGGGAGGTGAATGCAAGAGTTTTGGAAAGAGGGGCAAGTATACAGTCTGTTGTGGATGAGAGAGCGTGGGAAGTAAGTCAGTTGTTGTTCGCTGATGATACAGCGCTGGTGGCTGATTCATGTGAGAAACTGCAGAAGCTTGTGACTGAGTTTGGTAAAGTGTGTGAAAGAAGAAAGCTGAGAGTAAATGTGAATAAGAGTAAGGTTATTAGGTACAGTAGGGTTGAGGGACAAGTCACTTGGTAGGTAAGTATGAATGGAGAAAAACTGGAGGAAGTGGAGTGTTTTAGATATCTGGGAGAGGATTTGCCAGAGGTTGGAACCATGGAAGTGGAAGTGAATCATATGGTGGGGGAGGGTGCGAAAGTTCTGGGAGCGTTGAAAAATGTGTGGAAGTTGAGAACGTTATCTTGTAAAGCAAAAAGGGGTATGTTTGAAGGAATGGTGGTTCCAACAATGTTATATGGTTGCAAGGCATGGGCTATAGGTAGAGTTGTGCAGAGGAGGGTGGATGTACTGGAAATGAGATGTTTGAGGACAATATGTGGTGTGAGGTGGTTTGATCGAGTAAGTAATGAAAGGGTAAGAGAGATGTGTGGTAATAAAAAGAGTGTGGTTGAGAGAGCAGAAGAGGGTAAACTTTCCATGGTTTACCCCAACCGCTTCACATGCCCTGGTTTAATCCATTGGCAGGACGTTGACCCTGGTATACCACAGCCTTACAATTCACTCTATTCCTTGTACACCTTTCACCCTCCTGCATGTTGAGGCCCCGATCGCTCAAAATCTTTTTCACTCCATCCTTCCACCTCCAACTTGGTCTCCCACTTCTGTTCATTCCCTCCTCCTCTGACACATATATCCTCTTTGTCAATCTTTCCTCACTCATTCTCTCCATGTGACCAAACCATTTCAAAACACCCTCTTCTGCTCTCTCATTTGTTGTACTTGATTATTGGATTGTCTTCTTGTATCCTGTGTAATTTCTTGAACTATTTCATGGGGGCATTTCATCAGGGATGGAAAAATTTTGAAGTTAGCTTATATCTATTCTTGAGAAAACAAAAAGTGCACTGTTGGTATTACTGTTAGACAGTGAATCACTTGGGCAGTTCAGTGGTGTAAGCTTGTGACAGAAGGCAGAAATCCTTAAGAAGTCTCCTGAGTTATGTTATTAACTAAGTACATTGAAGAAGTTGCCTAAGATTATATGGTTGATCACTTTCTGAGTAAATGAATTAGTCAGGATGTTTTGAGATTTTTTTTCACTGGAGAAATTTGTCTTCTCATAGGATTTGTGTTTGTGGATCACTTATTGATAGGAGCTTATTATGTCAAGTTTGGAGTCTGAAGGAATCCTTGTGCCTTTTTCCTTTATTCATTTTCATGTTGGTTGTAGCGTTTGATTGGCAAAATAGAAATGATTGCTTTAAGCTATCTACACAATATGTGGTTTCTATTTTTTATTCCCATACCCTGTTATTTGATTTTTTTATGCCTAGGTGTTTTGTAAAGCCTTCGTCAGATTGTAGGATCTTGGTTTGTATTGTGTATTCATTCCTTAGCTTGCACTTTAGTTTCCTTGCTTAGGTATGTTGGATTTTCAGATACCACAGTAAGGATTACTGAGATTATGCTTATATTTTTGAATGGGAGTATCAGTTTAACAAATAAACTTTTACAGGAATTTTGAAATATTTGCATTTTTAGTTTCAATTTGTGGGACTGAATTTGGGAATCCATTTCTGCTACATCAATATATACAAAGCAGTATGCTTTGTATATGTTGATGCATTTGATCTGATCAAACCCTCCGCGAATGGAGTTCAGGAAATGATACTTGATATATATGGTACTTTTATTGTTGTACTACCGCAGGACCTATTTTATGGGTTTTCTGCACAGGAGCAGGGAAATCATGGCCTTCTTTGGAATGAAGTCCTGAATGAGATTACTCATTTTAACTTTTTTTTTTTATATACTTTGTCGCTGTCTCCCGCGTTTGCGAGGTAGCGCAAGGAAACAGACGAAAGAAATGGCCCAACCCCCCCCCCCCATACACATGTATATACATACATCCACACACGCAAATATACATACCTACACAGCTTTCCATGGTTTACCCCAGACGCTTCACATGCCTTGATTCAATCCACTGACAGCACGTCAACCCCGGTATACCACATCGCTCCAATTCACTCTATTCCTTGCCCTCCTTTCACCCTCCTGCATGTTCAGGCCCCGATCACACAAAATCTTTTTCACTCCATCTTTCCACCTCCAATTTGGTCTCCCTCTTCTCCTCGTTCCCTCCACCTCCGACACATATATCCTCTTGGTCAATCTTTCCTCACTCATTCTCTCCATGTGCCCAAACCACTTCAAAACACCCTCTTCTGCTCTCTCAACCACGCTCTTTTTATTTCCACACATCTCTCTTACCCTTACGTTACTCACTCGATCAAACCACCTCACACCACACATTGTCCTCAAACATCTCATTTCCAGCACATCCATCCTCCTGTGCACAACTCTATCCATAGCCCACGCCTCGCAACCATACAACATTGTTGGAACCACTATTCCTTCAAACATACCCATTTTTGCTTTCCGAGATAATGTTCTCGACTTCCACACATTCTTCAAGGCCCCCAGAATTTTCGCCCCCTCCCCCACCCTATGATCCACTTCCGCTTCCATGGTTCCATCCGCTGCCAGATCCACTCCCAGATATCTAAAACACTTCACTTCCTCCAGTTTTTCTCCATTCAAACTCACCTCCCAATTGACTTGACCCTCAACCCTACTGTACCTAATAACCTTGCTCTTATTCACATTTACTCTTAACTTTCTTCTTCCACACACTTTACCAAACTCAGTCACCAGCTTCTGCAGTTTCTCACATGAATCAGCCACCAGCGCTGTATCATCAGCGAACAACAACTGACTCACTTCCCAAGCTCTCTCATCCCCAACAGACTTCATACTTGCCCCTCTTTCCAAAACTCTTGCATTTACCTCCCTAACAACCCCATCCATAAACAAATTAAACAACCATGGAGACATCACACACCCCTGCCGCAAACCTACATTCACTGAGAACCAATCACTTTCCTCTCTTCCTACACGTACACATGCCTTACATCCTCGATAAAAACTTTTCACTGCTTCTAACAACTTTCCTCCCACACCATATATTCTTAATACCTTCCACAGAGCATCTCTATCAACTCTATCATATGCCTTCTCCAGATCCATAAATGCTACATACAAATCCATTTGCTTTTCTAAGTATTTCTCACATACATTCTTCAAAGCAAACACCTGATCCACACATCCTCTACCACTTCTGAAACCACACTGCTCTTCCCCAATCTGATGCTCTGTACATGCCTTCACCCTCTCAATCAATACCCTTCCATATAATTTACCAGGAATACTCAACAAACTTATACCTCTGTAATTTGAGCATTCACTCTTATCCCCTTTGCCTTTGTACAATGGCACTATGCACGCATTCCGCCAATCCTCAGGCACCTCACCATGAGTCATACATACATTAAATAACCTTACCAACCAGTCAACAATACAGTCACCCCCTTTTTTAATAAATTCCACTGCAATACCATCCAAAACCTGCTGCCTTGCCGGCTTTCATCTTCCGCAAAGCTTTCACTACCTCTTCTCTGTTTACCAAATCATTTTCCCTAACCCTCTCACTTTGCACACCACCTCGACCAAAACACCCTATATCTGCCACTCTATCATCAAACACATTCAACAAACCTTCAAAATACTCACTCCATCTCCTTCTCACATCACCACTACTTGTTATCACCTCCCCATTTGCGCCCGTCACTGAAGTTCCCATTTGCTCCCTTGTCTTACGCACTTTATTTACCTCCTTCCAGAACATCTTTTTATTCTCCCTAAAATTTAATGATACTCTCTCACCCCAACTCTCATTTGCCCTCTTTTTCACCTCTTGCACCTTTCTCTTGACCTCCTGTCTCTTTCTTTTATACATCTCCCACTCAATTGCATTTTTTCCCTGCAAAAATCGTCCAAATGCCTCTCTCTTCTCTTACACTAATACTCTTACTTCTTCATCCCACCACTCACTACCCTTTCTAATCAACCCACCTCCCACTCTTCTCATGCCATAAGCATCTTTTGCGCAATCCATCATTGATTCCCTAAATACATCCCATTCCTCCCCCACTCCCCTTGCTTCCATTGTTCTCACCTTTTTCCATTCTGTACTCAGTCTCTCCTGGTACTTCCTCACACAGGTCTCCTTCTCAAGCTTACTTACTCTCACCACCCTCTTCACCCCAACATTCACTCTTCTTTTCTGAAAACCCATACAAATCTTCACCTTAGCCTCCACAAGATAATGATCAGACATCCCTCCAGTTGCACCTCTCAGCACATTAACATCCAAAAGTCTCTCTTTCGCACGCCTGTCAATTAACACGTAATCCAATAACGCTCTCTGGCCATCTCTCCTACTTACATAAGTATACTTATGTATATCTCGCTTTTTAAACCAGGTATTCCCAATCATCAGTCCTTTTTCAGCACATAAATCTACAAGCTCTTCACCATTTCCATTTACAACACTGAACACCCCATGTATACCAATTATTCCCTCAACTGCCACATTACTCACCTTTGCATTCAAATCACCCATCACTATAACCCGGTCTCGTGCATCAAAACCACTAACACACTCATTCAGCTGCTCCCAAAACACTTGCCTCTCTTGATCTTTCTTCTCATGCCCAGGTGCATATGCACCAATAATCACCCACCTCTCTCCATCAACTTTCAGTTTTACCCATATTTATCGAGAATTTACTTTCTTACACTCTATCACATACTCCCACAACTCCTGTTTCAGGAGTATTGCTACTCCTTCCCTTGCTCTTGTCCTCTCACTAACCCCTGACTTTACTCCCCAGACATTCCCAAACCACTCTTCCCCTTTACCCTTGAGCTTCGTTTCACTGAGTGAAATGTATAAGTGAGATGTGTAAGTATGTATATTTGTGTGTGTGGACGTGTATGTATATACATGTATATGGGGGTGGGTTGGGCCATTTCTTTCGTCTGTTTCCTTGTGCTACCTCGCAAATGCGGGAGACAGCGACAAAACAAAATAAAAAATAATATATTCTTCCCTGTTCTCAGGGATATATGAATATTTCATTTAGTTATTTATAATGACCAAGTACAATTTCTATGAGCGTCCTGTTGTTACCCAGGATGTTTCTAAAAGCTCCTGCATACATACATAGACTTACATACATATACATACACAGTCAGTGATGTAGCACCAGAAAACATATGAAGAAAGTCCACAGTTGCTCACATCCATTACCATTATTGATCTTATTATTTTTATTTTTTCATGTCATCACTAAGACACAACTGCATTCAGTTTTACTTAACATATATCTTATATATTTTCATTATTAGTTTTCTGTCTCCTCTAACAAAAGTTCTCTATCATACCTCTCATTATTTCTCTTGAAAACATTTTCTTATGAATGAATATTTCTATTCTATGACGGTCTTTGATATTAGCTTTTAAAAATTCTCTTGCAGCTTAGGTTGTTGTAAATCATTAATTTAGATTCTTCATGTACTTCATTTGTATTACCATCAGAAGATCTAGATTAAGGAAAAATTGCCAAAACATGGTTCATGTTAGCTTTGATGACAGTTGAAATTTGCTTTGTGGTACTGGATACAGTCATTGAAATATAACTATCATCATTGATGGTGCTGTTAGCATGTCATCTGCTCGTACTTATGTAGTGAATTTGGATACAAAATTCTGGATCCGAGATGTTTTAAGAACTAAGTTTAGATTCTCATTTTTTTTTTGACACTTAATAATTTAACTTTGTGACTGTTGATTTTGTAAAAAAAAAAGTTTTACCACTTGGAAGAATTGGTTTACTGGTTCAAGGTTTAGTTTGAGTTTTCACTGATAAAAATGTAAATTTTTTTCCAGGATGATTATATGGAAGCACTGACAAGACTACATCAGACCGTTTTAAGAGCACACAAGGTTAATCCGCACCTCAGATTTGAAGTATTCATTCATAAAGTCGATGGCTTGTCTGATGATACCAAGATTGAAACCCAGAGAGATATTCACCAAAGAGCAAATGATGAACTTATTGATGCAGGTGGCGTAATCGCTGTTACTTTTATGTTAAGTTTGTACTCTAATATGTAACCTCAGTGCATCAAGTCATTTATCTATCTGTTTCTCTGATGCTTATTTCCTTCAGAAACTCCCTCAAGGGGGTGGCCATAGTAAAGGAGTCTCCATAACTGATTGACTCAAGTGGCAGTGGCACAAGGTGAGCTGAAGCCCCCATTTTGAAAAGCAGGGGGCTCAGCCCCCCATTTTGTTTAAAGTTACTTGTATAGAACTGCAGTATGCTGCATCATTGTGAAAGTTTTTGCTCCAGTGAGCCCCTCCCACTTTTTAGAAGCTGCCTCTGTCTCTGAGTGCTGCTGTATATCTTCTAGTACCTCACCTGAACAGGCCTCTGGCAGATGGCAACTCTAGTGAAATGTTTTCAGAGGCTCCTTCGTAATGTTCCTCCCAACAACTATTGCTTTTGCCTGATGCTCCCAACCAGTTTTCCTCCCTACTACTTCTGCCTACTGCTTCTGTCTAATGATCCTACCTACTGCATCTATCTAGCTAGCATATATTGCTCACTGCAGGAAATATCTAGTATTACAAAGAATGAGATGTGTGAGTTAAGTGTTTTCAAATGTTATGTGTGAAGGGGAGATTGCATGTTTGTGGACAGAATGCCAGTAATCCATGTGTGGGTGAGGCAGAAAGAAAATACAGCTACTTGGGTCAGAGTAGTGTAACTTGACAACCACTGAAGTGTTGACTCACTATGCAGATATCACTAACCCTCCTGATACCCAGGCGAGCAGTACTGGTGATATACCTCACTGGTTGGAGGCTGTCAACCAACTACTACCTATCAGTATTAATTCCATCAGTTCTTTTGCCTCTATTTATTTCTCTTTCTTTTTCCCTTTTCTGTTTCTCATTTTTCATTTTCTCTGGTACTTTCTTCATACTCTCTCTGTTTTTTTAATGTTTCAGGTTGAAGTGAGACTGCTTTTGGTTGCAGTGTTGAATTGTTTTTCTATCTGCAGTAATACTTTTAAATTCTCCTTATCTGATTTATTTGCAAATGTGATGTTTTTTCAGCATATTTTAAGTATGAATGTACATTTCTGTTATATCAGTCTGGTGGAAACATATTGATGAACAAGAAGCAGGTGAGACCACTAATAATGAAATGATTTATCTAGTGAAATGAACTTGTTATTATGTTAACTATCAAGTAAGCATAATACCATCATGATAAAATTTTAACTATCATGATTGTTGTACACATCATCTGAGTTAGATGTAGCTGGCAATTTGGCAATTTGAATAGCTTACAGTGACTTATTCTGGTATTTTTGTATTATAATATTATTATTATTATTATTATTATTATTATTATTATTATTATTATTATGGAGGAAGTAAAGTGTTTTAGATATCTGGGAGTGGATCTGGCAGCGGATGGAACCATGGAAGCGGAAGTGGATCATAGGGTGGGGGAGGGGGCAAAAATCCTGGGAGCCTTTAAAAATGTGTGGAAGTCGAGAACATTATCTCGGAAAGCAAAAATGGGTATGTTTGAAGGAATAGTGGTTCCAACAATGTTGTATGGTTGCGAGGTGTGGGCTATGGATAGAGTTGTGCGCAGGAGGGTGGATGTGCTGGAAATGAGATGTTTGAGGACAATGTGTGGTGTGAGGTGGTTTGATCGAGTAAGTAACGTAAGGGTAAGAGAGATGTGTGGAAATAAAAAGAGCGTGGTTGAGAGAGCAGAAGAGGGTGTTTTGAAATGGTTTGGGCACATGGAGAGAATGAGTGAGGAAAGATTGACCAAGAGGATATATGTGTTGGAGGTGGAGGGAACGAGAAGTGGGAGACCAAACTGGAGGTGGAGAGGTGGAGTGAAAAAGATTTTGTGTGATTAGGGCCTGAACATGCAGGAGGGTGAAAGGAGGGCAAGGAATAGAGTGAATTGGATCGATGTGGTATACTGGGGTTGATGTGCTGTCAGTGGATTGAATCAGGGCATGTGAAGCGTCTGGGGTAAACCATGGAAAGCTGTGTAGGTAAGTATATTTGCGTGTGTGGACGTGTATGTATATACATGTGTATGGGGGTGGGTTGGGCCATTTCTTTCGTCTGTTTCCTTGCGCTACCTCGCAAACGCGGGAGCAAAAAAGCAAAAAAAAGAAAAAAAAAAATTATTATTATAATTATTATAATGGTATTGCAGTGGAATCTATTAAAAAAGGGGGTGACTGTATTGTTGACTGGTTGGTAAGGTTATTTAATGTATGTATGACTCATGGTGAGGTGCCTGAGGATTGGCGGAATGCGTGCATAGTGCAGTTGTACAAAGGCAAAGGGGATAAGAGTGAGTGCTCAAATTACAGAGGTATAAGTTTGTTGAGTATTCCTGGTAAATTATGTGGGAGGGTATTGATTGAGAGGGTGAAGGCATGTACAGTACAGAGCATCAGATTGGGGAAGAGCAGTGTGGTTTCAGAAGTGGTAGAGGATGTGTGGATCAGGTGTTTGCTTTGAAGAATGTATGTGAGAAATACTTAGAAAAGCAAATGGATTTGTATGTAGCATTTATGGATCTGGAGAAGGCATATGATAGAGTTGATAGAGATGCTCTGTGGAAGGTATTAAGAATATATGGTGTGGGAGGAAAGTTGTTAGAAGCAGTGAAAAGTTTTTATCGAGGATGTAAGGCATGTGTACGTGTAGGAAGAGAGGAAAGTGATTGGTTCTCAGTGAATGTAGGTTTGCGGCAGGGGTATGTGATGTCTTAATGGTTGTTTAATTTGTTTATGGATGGGGTTGTTAGGGAGGTGAATGCAAGAGTTTTGGAAAGAGGGGCAAGTGTGAAGTCTGTTGTGGATAAGAGAGCTTGGGAAGCGAGTCAGTTGTTGTTTGCTGATGATACAGCGCTGGTGGCTGATTCATGTGAGAAGCTGCAGAAGCTGGTGACTGAGTTTGGTAAAGTGTGTGAAATAAGAAAGTTAAGAGTAAATGTGAATAAGAGCAAGGTTATTAGGTACAGTAGGGTTGAGGGTCAAGTCAATTGGGAGGTAAGTTTGAATGGAGAAAAACTGGAGGAAGTAAAGTGTTTTAGATATCTGGGAGCGGATCTGGCAGCGGATGGATCCATGGAAGCGGAAGTGAATCATAGGGTGGGGGAGGGGGCGAAAGTCCTGGGAGCCTTGAATAATGTGTGGAAGTCGAGAACATTATCTCGGAAAGCAAAAATGGGTATGTTTGAAGGAATAGTGGTTCCAACAATGTTGTATGGTTGCGAGGCGTGGGCTATGGATAGAGTTGTGCGCAGGAGGGTGGATGTGCTGGAAATGAGATGTTTGAGGACAATGTGTGGTGTGAGGTGGTTTGATCGAGTAAGTAATGTAAGGGTAAGAGAGATGTGTGGAAATAAAAAGAGCGTGGTTGAGAGAGCAGAAGAGGGTGTTTTGAAATGGTTTGGGCACATGGAGAGAATGAGTGAGGAAAGATTGACCAAGAGGATATATGTGTCGGAGGTGGAGGGAACGAGGAGAAGTGGGAGACCAAATTGGAGGTGGAAAGATGGAGTGAAAAAGATTTTGAGTGATCGGGGCCTGAACATGCAGGAGGGTGAAAGGCGGGCAAGGAATAGAGTGAATTGGATCGATGTGGTATACCGGGGTTGACGTGCTGTCAGTGGATTGAATCAGGGCATGTGAAGCGTCTTGGGTAAACCATGGAAAGTTGTGTGGGGCCTGGAAGTGGAAAGGGAGCTGTGGTTTCAGGCATTATTGCATGACAGCTAGAGACTGAGTGTGAACAAATGGGGCCTTTATTGTCTTTTCCCAGCGCTACCTCGCACACATGAGGGGTGAGGGGGATGGTATTTCATGTGTGGCGAGGTGGCGATGGGAATGAATAAAGGCAGACGGTGTGAATTGTGTGCATGGGTATATATGTATGTGTCTGTGTGTGTACATAAATGTGTACATTGAGATGTATAGGTATGTTTATTTGCGTGTGTGGACGTGTATGTATATACATGTGTATGGGGGTGGGTTGGGCCATTTCTTTCGTCTGTTTCCTTGCGTTACCTCGCAAACGCAGGAGACAGCGACAAAGCAAAATAAATAGATAAAAAAACATTATTATTATTATTGGATGTGGAAAGGGAGCTGTGGTTTCGGTGCATTGTTACATGACAGCTAGAGACTGAGTGTGAACGAGTGTGGCCTTTGTTGTCTTTTTTTAGCACTACCTCGCGCACATGATGGGGGAGGGGGTTGAAATTTCATGTGTGGCGGGGTGGCAATGGGAATGAATAAAGGCAGACAGTATGAATTATGTACATGTGTATATATGTATATGTCTGTGTGTGTATATATATGTATACGTTGAGATGTATAGGTATGCATATTTGTGTGTGTGGACGTGTATGTATATACATATGTATGTGGGTGGGTTGGGCCATTCTTTCGTCTGTTTCCTTGTGCTACCTCGCTAACGCAGGAGACAGCCACAAAGCAAAATAAATAAATATATTTATGGATCTGGAGAAGGCAAATGATAGAGTTGATAGAGATGCTCTGTGGAAGGTATTAAGAATATATGGTGTGGGAGGTAAGTTGTTAGAAGCAGTGAAAAGTTTTTATCGAGGATGTAAGGCATGTGTACGTGTCGGAAGAGAGGAAAGTGATTGGTTCTCAGTGAATGTTGGTTTGTGGCAGGGGTGAGTGATGTCTCCATGGTTGTTTAATTTGTTTATGGATGGGGTTGTTAGGGAGGTGAATGCAAGAGTTTTGGAAAGAGGGGCAAGTATACAGTCTGTTGTGGATGAGAGAGCGTGGGAAGTAAGTCAGTTGTTGTTCGCTGATGATACAGCGCTGGTGGCTGATTCATGTGAGAAACTGCAGAAGCTTGTGACTGAGTTTGGTAAAGTGTGTGAAAGAAGAAAGCTGAGAGTAAATGTGAATAAGAGTAAGGTTATTAGGTACAGTAGGGTTGAGGGACAAGTCACTTGGTAGGTAAGTATGAATGGAGAAAAACTGGAGGAAGTGGAGTGTTTTAGATATCTGGGAGAGGATTTGCCAGAGGTTGGAACCATGGAAGTGGAAGTGAATCATATGGTGGGGGAGGGTGCGAAAGTTCTGGGAGCGTTGAAAAATGTGTGGAAGTTGAGAACGTTATCTTGTAAAGCAAAAAGGGGTATGTTTGAAGGAATGGTGGTTCCAACAATGTTATATGGTTGCAAGGCATGGGCTATAGGTAGAGTTGTGCAGAGGAGGGTGGATGTACTGGAAATGAGATGTTTGAGGACAATATGTGGTGTGAGGTGGTTTGATCGAGTAAGTAATGAAAGGGTAAGAGAGATGTGTGGTAATAAAAAGAGTGTGGTTGAGAGAGCAGAAGAGGGTAAACTTTCCATGGTTTACCCCAACCGCTTCACATGCCCTGGTTTAATCCATTGGCAGGACGTTGACCCTGGTATACCACAGCCTTACAATTCACTCTATTCCTTGTACACCTTTCACCCTCCTGCATGTTGAGGCCCCGATCGCTCAAAATCTTTTTCACTCCATCCTTCCACCTCCAACTTGGTCTCCCACTTCTGTTCATTCCCTCCTCCTCTGACACATATATCCTCTTTGTCAATCTTTCCTCACTCATTCTCTCCATGTGACCAAACCATTTCAAAACACCCTCTTCTGCTCTCTCATTTGTTGTACTTGATTATTGGATTGTCTTCTTGTATCCTGTGTAATTTCTTGAACTATTTCATGGGGGCATTTCATCAGGGATGGAAAAATTTTGAAGTTAGCTTATATCTGTTCTTGAGAAAACAAAAAGTGCACTGTTGGTATTACTGTTAGACAGTGAATCACTTGGGCAGTTCAGTGGTGTAAGCTTGTGACAGAAGGCAGAAATCCTTAAGAAGTCTCCTGAGTTATGTTATTAACTAAGTACATTGAAGAAGTTGCCTAAGATTATATGGTTGATCACTTTCTGAGTAAATGAATTAGTCAGGATGTTTTGAGATTTTTTTTCACTGGAAAAAATTTGTCTTCTCATAGGATTTGTGTTTGTGGATCACTTATTGATAGGAGCTTATTATGTCAAGTTTGGAGTCTGAAGGAATCCTTGTGCCTTTTTCCTTTATTCATTTTCATGTTGGTTGTAGCGTTTGATTGGCAAAATAGAAATGATTGCTTTAAGCTATCTACACAATATGTGGTTTCTATTTTTTATTCCCATACCCTGTTATTTGATTTTTTTATGCCTAGGTGTTTTGTAAAGCCTTCGTCAGATTGTAGGATCTTGGTTTGTATTGTGTATTCATTCCTTAGCTTGCACTTTAGTTTCCTTGCTTAGGTATGTTGGATTTTCAGATACCACAGTAAGGATTACTGAGATTATGCTTATATTTTTGAATGGGAGTATCAGTTTAACAAATAAACTTTTACAGGAATTTTGAAATATTTGCATTTTTAGTTTCAATTTGTGGGACTGAATTTGGGAATCCATTTCTGCTACATCAATATATACAAAGCAGTATGCTTTGTATATGTTGATGCATTTGATCTGATCAAACCCTCCGCGAATGGAGTTCAGGAAATGATACTTGATATATATGGTACTTTTATTGTTGTACTACCGCAGGACCTATTTTATGGGTTTTCTGCACAGGAGCAGGGAAATCATGGCCTTCTTTGGAATGAAGTCCTGAATGAGATTACTCATTTTAACTTTTTTTTTTTATATACTTTGTCGCTGTCTCCCGCGTTTGCGAGGTAGCGCAAGGAAACAGACGAAAGAAATGGCCCAACCCCCCCCCCCCATACACATGTATATACATACATCCACACACGCAAATATACATACCTACACAGCTTTCCATGGTTTACCCCAGACGCTTCACATGCCTTGATTCAATCCACTGACAGCACGTCAACCCCGGTATACCACATCGCTCCAATTCACTCTATTCCTTGCCCTCCTTTCACCCTCCTGCATGTTCAGGCCCCGATCACACAAAATCTTTTTCACTCCATCTTTCCACCTCCAATTTGGTCTCCCTCTTCTCCTCGTTCCCTCCACCTCCGACACATATATCCTCTTGGTCAATCTTTCCTCACTCATTCTCTCCATGTGCCCAAACCACTTCAAAACACCCTCTTCTGCTCTCTCAACTACGCTCTTTTTATTTCCACACATCTCTCTTACCCTTACGTTACTCACTCGATCAAACCACCTCACACCACACATTGTCCTCAAACATCTCATTTCCAGCACATCCATCCTCCTGTGCACAACTCTATCCATAGCCCACGCCTCGCAACCATACAACATTGTTGGAACCACTATTCCTTCAAACATACCCATTTTTGCTTTCCGAGATAATGTTCTCGACTTCCACACATTCTTCAAGGCCCCCAGAATTTTCGCCCCCTCCCCCACCCTATGATCCACTTCCGCTTCCATGGTTCCATCCGCTGCCAGATCCACTCCCAGATATCTAAAACACTTCACTTCCTCCAGTTTTTCTCCATTCAAACTCACCTCCCAATTGACTTGACCCTCAACCCTACTGTACCTAATAACCTTGCTCTTATTCACATTTACTCTTAACTTTCTTGTTCCACACACTTTACCAAACTCAGTCACCAGCTTCTGCAGTTTCTCACATAATCAGCCACCAGCGCTGTATCATCAGCGAACAACAACTGACTCACTTCCCAAGCTCTCTCATCCCCAACAGACTTCATACTTGCCCCTCTTTCCAAAACTCTTGCATTTACCTCCCTAACAACCCCATCCATAAACAAATTAAACAACCATGGAGACATCACACACCCCTGCCGCAAACCTACATTCACTGAGAACCAATCACTTTCCTCTCTTCCTACACGTACACATGCCTTACATCCTCGATAAAAACTTTTCACTGCTTCTAACAACTTTCCTCCCACACCATATATTCTTAATACCTTCCACAGAGCATCTCTATCAACTCTATCATATGCCTTCTCCAGATCCATAAATGCTACATACAAATCCATTTGCTTTTCTAAGTATTTCTCACATACATTCTTCAAAGCAAACACCTGATCCACACATCCTCTACCACTTCTGAAACCACACTGCTCTTCCCCAATCTGATGCTCTGTACATGCCTTCACCCTCTCAATCAATACCCTCCCATAACTATTATGCAAATTTTTTCCTTTGTGTCGTTTTGTGAGGGAAGGTATAGAATGTTGGGAAAATGTTAATTAACTTTGTTTTCCTTTTTAGATTTGGTATCCCGCAATATGAATATTTCTGCTGTTTGAGCAGAATGAAATATGAAAGAAATTTACTATCTTAGTAAACCTAGAACCTTTGCATGATTCTCAATCCTTTTGCTGACATGGATGTCACTGTTATTATATAGCAGGGATCATTGAACATCAGTGCACAACTTAATTGTCTGCTACAATTTGTCTGTTGGCTAGCCATAGATGACAATCCGATCAAAGGATGAGTCGCTGAAGCTGCCTGGAGGCCACAGTGACCCACTAGTGACCACAGTGGGCAGTTTTCTGTCTTCTATAGTGATTCTCTGCATCTTTGGCACCCACTGCCACCCGAAGTGCCCTTTGCCACAGCTTATGATTGGCCAGTCTGGCAAAGGATGTTTTTCCTAAACTAGGATGCATAACTCTTGATTCACTAGAAAAGAAATAATGATTTGGAATGTTTAAGTCTTAATTCAATGAAAAAGAAATTATTTTGTTATTTTTTGTGCACCTTATCAAATGAACAAAAATGTTATGGCACTATTGCCTACTTTGGACTAGCCAGACTGGCAAATAATGTTTTTTTTTTTTTTTTTATAAATTATCTTTGGTTAAATCTTAATTCAGGTTACTGGTAAGGCAGCCTCAAGGTTGAAAACATAGACATATGTAAAATGCGCATTTATATTTGATGCAAAACGAACTGCAGTATACATGAACTGTGAGAGAAGGCCTCAGTATGATTATTATATAGCTAGAACCAAGCCTAAGGATTCTTCGTAGGAAGGACTTAGGAGTCTCCATCTTCCCTGACCTGTTGCCAGACTTTCACATTCTCCTTATTTAGACCCCAGGGGCTGCTTTTCAAAACAGCCAAAACACATTAAATGATTTTGGCTTCTTTCACAAACTTGAGTGAAAAGGGGGAAAAGCCACATGATGTACATAAAATTTTCTGTTGAGTATATGATTTTTTTTTTAATAATGGCATATCTGTAGTGTAAGATTTTAAGTTGTGATGATATTCTCTGTAAATATATGATGCTCTATGATGCAGTTTTACTTGGCTTCATAAAGAATGATTTTTTCTTTTTAGTGCAGAAAATCTACTCTGTAATATGACTTTCAAGAAATTTAATATGAGATATGTAAATATTTTGGTTATTTCAAATTGGAAAATCAATTTAAGAGATCAAATTAAGACTCATTTTTTTCATTAAAAATTGATGCCCTCTGGGACACATCCATGAAATCCAATGATGCAGCAAAGTGTTCATTAATTGGAGAATCATTAGATGCTGAGGTTTAATAAAGACTATGAACTCTGATCATTGTCTTATGTTTACAGGCATGGAACAGATTCACCTGAGTTTCTACCTGACATCCATCTATGACCATAGTATATTTGAAGCCTTTAGTAAAGTGGTCCAGAAGCTAATACCACAGCTTCCTACGCTGGAGAATCTCCTGAACATATTTATATCTGTAAGTTTATGATAGTGGTTATGTATTTAAAGAATTTTTATGGGACATTCATATAAGGAAAGACACCCAGTGCCCTGCTTTAGATTACTGAGGTACCCATTCAATTCCTCCCAAAAGATGCACCTCTTTTTCCCACTGCTTTTGCTTTTAGGTACATAAGTGCAAACAGTCATTCACCTTTCATAATATACCATCAGTTGCACCACATTAGTCTAGAACTCACTTTCTTACATTGTTTACCATCCCCGCAACTCCTCCTTCAACAGAAGTACCAACCCCTCTATTGCTCTCACCCTCACTCTAACCCCTTGGACATTCCCAAGCCAATGGTACCCCTTCCCCTTTAGGTTATTTTCCCTCAGAGCTAGAACATCCAGGTGCCTCTCAGCAAATGTTTAACCTCTTTCTCCCTTCTTTTCAACCTGGTTATAACTCTGCCCATTCAGACTGAGTCTTTCAGGAGCACTCCTCTCCAGGCTGCTCTTTCAGTTCCAGCTTTTACAAAGCGAAATACAAGGAGATGAGGATTTTCTGCCCACCATTCTTGCCCACTATTAACTACCTATCATAACATTTAAGAGATACATAGGCAGTTTTCTCACTCCCCTACCATTAGATATAAAGAAAACCTGTGATATGAGAATAAAGAATCATGTTAGTTAGGTTTCATTAAGTGTTAAGCAAAAGATAGAAATGAAGTTTGCATTTGTGGATTGAGTGTCAGCAACCCATGTGTATATGGTGCAGAGAAGGAAAACCACCTGGGTCAGGGTAGGAAATGTGACATCCATTGCATTGCTGGGTAATTCCACCACTGTCACTCTCCCAACAGTCATGATGAGCAGTACCTCCCGGGTTGGTGCCTACCTAGTTGTGGATGCCCATTACCACCTGCTATCACCTACTACCTTGCTTTCTTGAGATTAGTATGAGGAATAAAAAGACGTTAAACAGAATGAAATGGTCATGGTGTGGTATGGAAAAGAGAAGGAAATGGCTACGAAAGTGAAGAATGAAGTTTTCAGATGGTTTGTGCATATGGAAAGGATGGATGTAAGAAGGATAAGTGAGAAATTGTGACACAAAGTGTTGGATATAAGTTGATGCAAAACAAAAATATACATTCACTGTTTTCACGATTATCCATGACATGAGTGCCTGCATTTAGATCATGAAACTACTGTACTGTAGCTCCTTATTTCTCTGCATTTTTCTTGAAACTTTTGATATATTATTGTCTGCCTTCCCATCTTTCTTGATAATTTTGGTAGGTGTCCACACAAGAATTGTAAGGGAAGTGTTTTGAAATGATGTGTGTTTCACCTTATCTTAATGGTAGAAAATGGCCCATGATATTGAAAGTTATTACTTTTGACTGCCTTTCAGAATTCTGGCATAGAAAAAGCATTCCTGTTTGATGTCCTCTCCAAAATCTACATAGCAACAGATTCCTCACCAGTGGATATGCAGAGTTATGAACTTTGCTGTGAAATGATTGATGTTGTTATAGACATATCAGACATCTATGGGTAAGAGAATTCCACATCCATCATCCCTACTCTCTAGCTCTGTTTTTGTTATTTTTTTAAGTATTGCAGAACAAGTTTTCAAAGTCAATCTTTACCTCATATAAACTTTGGCTGCCTAAAGTAGCTTGTAAGGGTAAAAGGAAAAAATGAAATGAAAATCCTGTATTTCTGATCACAGTTTTCACCTACACTTACTTCATGGTGAAGTCTCCTGTTAGCATCATTCCATTTCACTCTGTGTCCTCCAGTCACCTTGCTTCAAATTCCATGTTTGTGTATTATTCTTGTTTTCATTCATAATGTCATATCTTTGTAGCTCATTACATATGAACTTTTCAGGTACATTATCTGGAAGGTATAATTATTCTTGCATTATCATTCATGAAGTTTACATGTTTTTCAAACTAAATTTATTTCTTTGTGTTCAGTGAAGCATGGGAACTATTACCAACATTGTTACCACTGCATATCATGATTACTGTTACTAATATGAATGATAACCTTCTATTTTCAGGAAGGATGAAGGAATGCAAGTGCCATTTGACAAAGACAGCTCAAGCATTATTAAACTCAATAATGCAACTGTACTCTACTTAAGAGAAGTTAGTCGATATTTAGCACTGGTCTGTATATTGAGAGAGGACAATTTTGACAGACAAGGTAAGTATACATTCATTTGTCTTTGATAATATTTAACTGTTTTAAGGAAGCATGCTTAACATTCCTCAACTGTTACGGGTGCTGGACCTTGACGAGGTAGGTCTAGTTAGTGTTAATGTGTTATCTATCATTATCAGTATCTGTCTTTTGAGGGTTAGCGAATCATTGTTCCCCCTGTTCCCCCTCATCAAGTGATATACTATGCATTACTTCTTCCCCACAAGGGTCACCAAGTTTGTGATCTAAACACTTGGTAATCAACAGAAATGTCTTACATGCATTTTTTTTAATGTTAGCTGAGATGGCAGGGGCAGCTGAGGCCCTAATGAAGGTTGAGATGGCAGGGGTAGCTGAGGCCCTAATGAAAGCCATCCCATTAACTCTATATAAATGCATCCTAGCCTGAGCCAGGTACCCATTTTATTGACCAACCCCTAGGGGTGGATGAACGGCTCGGTCGACTATGGACTGACTGCTGTTACCAGGATTTGACCCTATGGTATGTTTATTGATAGAACTGAGCATTGTTACAAACCATGAAGTTATTAAAGAGAGGAAAGATATGCTTTGATTGTATGAAAATCATTGAAGTGCAGTAAACTCAGATATGGTTTAAAACATGGATGAGGAGCTATGTTCAGGAGGGATCTAACTGATCACTGATTCGCTGAACACTCGTCCAGTTACCAAAACTTAATGAAGATCCACTGAAGGAAGCAGATGTTTGAGATATAGATAGACAGATAGATAGATAGATTACTTTAAACCTGACATTAGTGTAGGGGAAGCATATGTGAACAGGTTCATGAATGTGGAGGGCAGTATGGCCCACATGGCTTATTTGTCTTTGTGATAGGAAAGTAGTTGCCCATGGATTTTAATGTAATCTGACTCCTGCAGTGCCATACAGATAGTCAGGTGCTTGGTCTCATCCCACTCAGTAGTGTGGAACGGGGATGTTTACGCTTGACAAGAAGAGAAGTTACATCGTAGTGGGTGGAACTAGTAAATTGATATGAGGGTTAAAGCTGGAACTCTTGACTTTGATTTATGCTTCTCTTTCACATGTAATGACCTTGAAAACATGTCAGACGCTATCTTTGAGAATTGTTTCTCCTGTATTGGATATCAAAATAGAAATGAAAAAATAACAGGTTGTGAGACATGAAGCCAGACCTTAGAAATTGGTTGATCAGGAGGAATGCAGGTTGACAAGTAGAAGTGATGACAGAGCTACAAATTTGGTCATGCAAGAATAACTTATGAGTGCTGGATTTTAGTAGCTGCCAAATTGTGGAATGCTAGTCTTGAGATATCAGAATGATGTAAATGTATTTACATAGTGCAGCAAATATGTTAAACAATTTTAGCTAGCTTCTTTGTTTTATAATTACTGGTCACAGACTTGGTTTTGAATTTAAGACAAAACTTTGAACTTGCACAGGCAAATTGTTTATTGTTTAATGATTTTCAGTATTCAAGTATCTTTAATATACCTAAAAATTGTAGTTTGAATGGTACATCTCCAGCCAGTGAAAAACTTTTACCAAAATAGGAGTAAAAAGAGGGAGAAATAAGAAACAGTAGGTAGAGGTAGTAGGTAGGAATATTAACATTAGGTTGGAGTAGGAGCCTGTGCAAACACTGTGCTAGAGATGCCCTCTGCCAGTGTCCTGTTAAGGGTGAGGCACTAAAGGCTTAGAAGTGGCGGAGGAATTCAGTACCCATGGCCACCCCCTTGAGAGAGCTCCAGGTGGGAACAGGCATCAGAGGTACTGATTATTAGATAGATATAAGAAGAGATGAGGAAATAATCATTAGGTTTTGGAGGAAATGGAAAATCTTTCTTTTAAAAAAGGGGCTGGACATTATTGTAAGAAAAGATATGATAGGGTAAATGGTTCCAAAACTTTTCATTGTAGGCAAAGAAACAGTAATCATGTGATGCTGTAGTTTTTCATGTTATGTGGTGTAGCTAATGTACAGACACACAATCAGCAAGCTCTCAGAAGCAGAAACCAAATCATAGCTAAACTTAGGAAAGTGAAGTGATACTGCAGCATAAGTCAAGTTTGTTGTTTTAAAGTTAGACTGGGAGAGTTGATATGCTGTTCTGCTTTGGACTCGACCTTGTCTAGTAAGTAAGCAGAGATTTGCATTCACGTAATTAGTGCTAGCTTTTTAGTCTTGGCCCTTGTTTACACTTTATTAGCAGCCATGGGATTGAAAATAACTAAGTTTGGATTTTTTGGTTTTGAAGCCCCACTGGTAACTTTTTTCTCAAACAGTAGATCATCTTCTCATCCTTTTCTTTGTTTGTCTAACATACAGTTCCATATACTCAGTATAGATGAAGATAGATGGTGAAAATGTAACTACAGAAATTCTGTAGCTGTCATGAATATTACATTGACGCTAGAGCTTCTATCCATGGCTCTCTCTCCTTGGCCAAGCCCCACATGACCTCTCCATGGTTTCCCCTGGTTCAACTCACTGATTGTCTGGTACTTCCTGTATTCCACATGCTTTTAAATCAGTCTATCCTTTGCATGCCTCTCACCCTCCTGTATGTTCAGGCCACAATATCTCGGAGCTTCTTTCACTCCATCCTTCTGTCTCCAATTTTATCTTTCCCTTCCTTTCTTCCTCCACTTCTGACACATATATTTTCTTTGCTGGTTTACCTTCACTTATCCTTTTCATTTGTCCAGACCATGCTGTTTTACCTTCACTTATCCTTTTCATTTGTCCAGACCACTCTGTCACTCCAGTTTCAGATCTGTTAATCATACTGAGCTGCTTACCACTGCCACTCAGTATTTACTTAAAATGTGAAATAGGACAAATGATGTATTTGGTTGTCAAGAATTGAAAAGTCCAGTGCTGTCGCCAAGTTGATGCCAAAAGGAACCTGTGCTTATTACTTTATTGATTGCTAAAATATTTCATAACTAGTGGAATTTTATACATATTTAGGCTAGAAGTGTAATAAGAAGGAATAATGTGACTTTACTTATAGAGTATTAGTTGAAATATTGATTCATGGACTGTGCATGTTCTTTTGCTCCAAATTTAATTTTATTTGCATGTTGCAGTTCACCATAACTGCATTTGAATTCGGATTATTTTCCTCAGGCTTGATAGAGTACAACTTCCTCTGCTTCCGTAATGCAATCCAAGAAGTGTTTGATGTGCGGACAAATCAACTACAGCAGCTGACCAATAGCACCTCCTCTCCCCTCCTCCAGAACAGCCACACAAATGGTCCTACGTCCTAGTACAGCTTTGTATAAGAATATCATGCAATCACTTCTACTCATTCTCTCTCAGTTACGTGGGCTGCACTCACCTATACTTTCCAGTCATTGATTATTTGAAGTGTTGTGCAGATAGTTACATGAATGTTTGAGCTGAGAAACTTTACAAAAGATATTGATATCTCGCAGAAAAAAGTTGAGTGGCATCACATCGTCAATGATAAACCAAAACAACTTTCTGCTAATTTCAAGTACTCTGTGAATATTTTGTATTATTTATTTCAGTAAAGGTTTTAGGATGGTCAGGGTATGATTGAAAAACTGCTGTCTTTTATGTTCAGTTTTTAGAAGTAATATCATGTTCCTATTTTTCCATGTACAATATATGATTTTTATATAAAGTTAGGGGAAGTGGAGTTTACATGAAGTCTGAATCCTTAAGAATTAATAAATTCTCTTTTCACAATCAGATTTTTTCTCCTGGTGATAAGATCTAGTAAATAGGCACATAATGCCAAACATAGTATGTTCCCCTTCGTGTGAACCTTTGAAGATCAGTGTGATTCTCAGCTTTGTTGATGTTGTTTAAGGTTAGACAGCCAGTACTGGAAGGTTGTTTTTCTTTGTTATGATTTTGTTAACACAGAAAGAATTTTTGTCAAAGCAACATATTTATTCATATAACATTCAAGATGTCTTATAGTTTTTTAAGCTCAAGTTTATAAAGGTATTTTTAAACCAAAGTATTTCAAGTATGACTTAAGTAGCTATGTCACTTTAAATGTAACTAATTAGTTTTTCAGTTCATGCCATGTATTTAACCATTGTTCTGGCTGGAATATGTGATGCTGTTGCTTAAGGAACACTGAGGATACAACAAATTCCAAAAGAAGGAAACTATTCATGCATATGGTTTTGCAAACACATATGTCTTGGAATCTGAAGTTTAATAATTATACTTTATTGTAGTAAATTGCCAAATTGTTTATATAGAGTTACAGTTTTTTAGTATTTTGTTGAGCAACATTATTTTTCAGTTAATATTTGTAGTCATGTGGAGAGGTTTTATCAGAATTCTCTATGACCCTCTCCAAAGATATCTCTCCTAATTTTAGTGTACATTATTTTTCAACATACTTTGCTCTTCCAAGGTATTAAGATCTGTATATATTCTTGTAGAGTAGATGGGCTTCCTGTTAAGCTCTTGTATAAGCAGGTTAAACAAAGAAGGTCTGTAAGGCATTATCACACTGGGCATCTAGCAAGGAAACAGGCAGTAATTTACCTTTGAGCATTGTCATTTTTCTTTTTCTTTTTACAATATTTCTAGTATACAGAAGAAACAGAGAATGGGGCCATGTGAGGATACTTCTTCTAAGGCTCAGTCCTCTTTTCTTAACGCTACCTCGCTGATGCAGGAAATGGTGAATATGTATGAAAAAGAAAGGACTGGTGTATCTTTTAATTCCTCCTAGAATCTGGACCCTGGTTCAGAGTATTTGGAATTGATATTCACTTGATATTGAAGTGGATACCAGTGCCTGTAGTTGGTATATTTTTTCAGGAAGAACAAACTAGTCAGCAACAAAAGAGTTGAGCATAAATTTTTTTTTATAAATTCAAATAATCCAAATCTGGATACTTAGTTGGAATGCATAATTTTTTTGCAGTGGCAGCATTATTTTTTGAGATTTTCAAATGAAATACTTACAGATACTTTAATACAGCAAGCCTCCAATGAAATAGAATGTATTATGATCATAATTCAGTTGTAGTATATGGTTACAGAAAAAAAAAAAAAATACTTCAGATGCATTGCAGATCTTCCCAGGGAAGCTATGCCCATATCTTACTGAACATGCAATGTTCTCTTGTCATTCTTTTCTATTGTTACATTTATAATTGAAAACAAAGTCTGCAGTTTTTATTTTTCCACATTCAATATCCATTTACTCACATCCATTTTCTCACTCTTCCTGCTATATTAAGGTAGCTTTAGGAACAGACAAACAATAGCCTTATCGGCGCCAATCCAATCCCTGTTGTCATTTTGAAGATACTGTAACCAGAGCCTGTGGAAGGAGAAATGAATGTTTATTTGCACATAGAAAGGTATGTATGACCATATAGCTGCCCCATGAATGTTGTATAGATGTGAGTTTTGGGCTTTGAATTCAAAAGAAAGGAAGAGGTTGAATGTGTTAGAAATGAAATTGAATTTGAAAGAAAGGAAGTGAGTGAATGTGTTGGAAATGAAATCGAATTTAAAATAAAGAGAGTGAATATGTTAGAAATGAAATTGTATTCAAAAGAAAGGAACTGGGTGAATGTGTTGGAAATGAAATGCCTGAGGCCTATTTGTAATTTGGGGCAGTTTGATCATGCAAGGAATGGCAGTGTAAGAAGTAGGTATAGTAGTAAGTCCAGTTTTTTGAGATAATTTATCAGGGCACACAGTGGTCAGACATATGGAGAGGATGAATGGAGAAAAGAGGATCTATGTTTCCGATGTGGAGGGGCAAAGGGGAGGATTACAGAGGTTTTGTGTGATGCTGATGAAGTTGAGGCTATGGGCGATGCCAAAGAGACATCAGGAGAAAGGCCGGAGGAGTTAAGGTGTAGTGAAGATGGAAGGATGGAGTTAAGGAGGCTATTGGCTATTTGGGCTTAAATATTTGGGAGGGTAAGAAGCATGCATGGGATTGAATGAGGTGGATCAGTATATTCTAGATGGGGCATTGGGTTGAACCAGAGCATACAGAGTAGTCAAGTTAAATCATGGCTGTGGATGGTTGATGCTGGTTTCTGTAAATTATGCATGACAGCTAGAGAGTGGATGTGCAAATGAGGCCAGTTCCTGATGCTGCCTTGGTAAGGTTGGAGATATAGACATGTATAAAAAGAAATTATACCTCAGGCAGATAAAAATTGTACTGCAGTGGAATTTCACTGACAAAAAAGGTCCATTTCACTGCAAACTAGTTTGGTTTTTGGCAGCTCTTGAAAGAGGAAAAGCTTATTTGTATCTAACATGATGAATCAACAGGCCCTGTCCAGGTAAGCAAATGATTATTATAGTCATCAAAATTACTGTGGTTGATAATGTTAGTTACCCATAAATATATATATTGTACAAATTTTCCCTTTGCAGGATCATACATTAGTTTTCCTAAACATTTTGTTCGTTAACCATCTCCAAACCATTCAGTATAGAAGATGAAGGAGCAGTGCTCTTAATATATGCTTTTGAATTGTGCCCATAGGTTTGGTATTCACAGACGTTAAGTATATGCTCTTTGATGCTTTAAGAAGCCAGCAGCATTGGAAAACAAAAGAAATACGGAAACTAACAGTATTTGAAGGTTGCTGTCAGATTGAAACGTGCTCATCAGGTCGCATGTGATAATGCAGTATGAATGCAGTCAAGGAGTAGGTCTATCACTGGGAAAAAGGGTAACACATCAACATTTTTCTCATATTTTTTTATCGTTGGGTGACCAGAGCCATTTATTACACCTATGTGAATTATTAAAAACAACATGAGTCAGTGATTTTTTAGGACATTAATTCAGTAGCCTTTGAACATACCTTTCATTTATTCCTAATTGCCCTTCCAGTTTCAGCAAGGTAGTGGTTTCGGTGCATTACACATGACAGCTAGAGATTGAGTGTGAATGAATGTGGCCTTTTTTGTCTGTTTGCTGGTGCTACCTTGCTGAATCCAATCTAAACCATTAAGTCATTCACAGATATTTTTACAGCATCACAGCAACATGTACACAACAGCATTACAGCATGTCCAACAACCAGCACAGTTAAGTTATATGTGGAGGTGATTTCAAGCAAAAAACGGTTGCAATTCTGTTTCCTGTGGGGCGGGGTAGTGCCGGGAATGGATGAAGGCGAGGAAGTATGAATATGTACTTGTGTATATATGCATATGTATGTGCATGTAAATGTGTTTATGTTGATATGTATATGTGCATGTATGGGTATTTATGTATATATATGCGTATATGAGTGAATGGGCCATTCTTCGTCTGTCCAAAAAAAGAACAGCGAAGGGGGCTGAGTGAATATTTTCCCTCCTAGGCTCAATCCTCTGTTCGTAACGCTACCTTGCCAATGCGGGAAATGACGAATATGTATGAAAAAAAATATATCTCCAATCCCCCTCCACTAACCCACAGAAGACAGTTTTGATTTTGCCTTTTCTAACTTCAGTAAGTCTGTTAGTTTTGATCATTTTGGACATTATTTTTTAGTGCTTTTTAAATTGCCCAGTGTGATACCAGTTGTAGAAAATGCTTTTCAGATTCTTTGGTCTGTGAACCTTCTATTGCACATTCTGTAATTATGCAACTGAAATGCCTCAGATTTTTACTAAAAGTTTGGTTGTTTGTGATTGATAGTATAAAATATGTGAAAGATATATACATTTTTTTCTGATGCTTCTTTAACATTTATAAATAAGGATTTGTATGCCTAAACTGTTTTTAGAAAGTTTTATGATTGAATATCCTCTTTATATTTCATTTAATACACACATTTGTTATTTTTTATAAAAAGATAGTTTTTGAATTTCAATAGTTTTTCCTAAGGAAATATATCAAGATATATATTTATGCAGTGCTGTCTTGTGCTGAAGGCAAGTTATTACATGCACAGTATTGCCTAAACACCAGTTACTTTACAAAACATTACATGTGAAAGACACAACAGTAGCGCTCAAAACATGATTAATTTCTGTAAGTTTTGTTTGTACAAGCACACAGGTGAAACATTGATTTCTTGCTTTATATGAAATGTAGTCAGTTAAATGTATGGCTGCTTCCAAACATGGTGATGTTGGTAGACCTCTGCATGAAATGAAGCTATTAGTGTTTCAAGAAGTTAAGGTGTTGGATAAGAACTTTGAGTATTAGATTATTGAACATATGTCTCTAGGGGAAATATCTTTGGTATCCTCACTGTACAAGAAATGTATCTATTGAAGTCTTAATAGCTGTCTTTAGGCAATCAGGTAATGGTAGTAGATATGATCTGTCAATATATCTGTTGGAGGTCTGTGCTATTTGAAATGTATGTATTGTTGTCTCCATGTTAAGCACATCAAAAATGATTAGGAGATATATGATAAGATTCTCAGTTTGCTGGTGAATAGTATGGGAAATGTTTTTGAAAGTCTTTTGCATGAAATGAAGTTCTGTGATGAGTATAATATGAAATATGTACTCTCTCTCTCTCTCTCTCTCTCTCTCTCTCTCTCTCTCTCTCTCTCTCCCATGCATTAAACTGCAAAACTTACTCACGTGAGAAAATGAAATTCTCTTCAACTCCTTAACTCTTAGTTAGGGTTTTCTTTGTAACCCTTAACATTTATAGTTGTTCAGGTTCTTTAAAGAATGTATTTAACCTTGTGGCTTTAGAGATATTAAATAATGATGGAGAAAATTGCTTCAGAAATATGTCCAAGCACTTCATTCACTCTGAATGTACGTAGAAGTTTTGTTGATGTTTCAGCACAACATGCTTAAAAGTTCAGAAGTAAGGCATGTGTGTCAGGTGAGTTGCCACTGCATGTTTTATTGTCTAGTTTTACCTACACTGAAAAATTGGTTACTGATTGTTGTTATGTTTCATCTTTTAGTGTACAATAAATATTTTCTTGTTATAATCATTGTGTGTCATAGAGAAGTGTTTCACAACAGCAAAGATATAAATCTTATTTATTTGTAGAATTACTGTCTCTACCAGTCAGATGCAATGTTGTCAAGATGTGGCAGGCACTGGCAATGTTGCCTCCACTTTAGCTAAAAGCACCTTCCTCATTTTGGTCAACTATCAGTGATGGAAGAGCTAGTATCCATAAAATCAGTCTCCACATGATTGAAAGACAGATCATAATAAAGTTTTCAGGGTCATCTGGCTGTTCCTCAAACTAAGTGGTGTTCAGTTTCTTTCCCAGAAAACTCTTGAAAGCGTGTTGTCATTGCCATGGCTGTAGAATATCTAGAATACCTCTGCCACCATCCAGGTTCAGCACACAGCCTTAAATAGAGGTGCAAAACTTGATGAGAAAACTTATGTGAAGAGGAGTAGTTCATCTCGCATAAATATAAATTTGGAGTAGGCAAAGGGGTTAAATGATGCACTTTACAAATCATGTAAATATGATAAATATTTCAATCTTAGATTTATATTGTACTGTATACTACATCTGTGTCATTATCATTCTCTTGCCTTAGAAGTGCTCTATCTACATGCAGATTGATATTCACTTGCAACTGCTACCCATTAACTCAAACTTTCCATTTAAGATCCTGACCCTTATGATTCATAGTGAATGGAGATGATGTGCACTAAGACTTGGTTATTAGCCATTTCCTGTTCATTAGTTAAACATAAAGTACTGCACTCCTTCATGCAAACGTGTATTTACATTCTAGACACTTGTGTGCACTTAAATTTTGAAAATTCATACCGTATCATTCAGAACTAATGGAGGTGTTTTGCATTAAGACATGATTGATAAATTGCTTTCTTACAAAATAGACGTGTAGTACATAACACTCCTTCCTCATGCAATGCCTTATGTATAACGCACATTTTTGTATGACCCCATTATTGTAATATAATCTCATTGTCTAGACTGGCTGTAGATATCTTGCATTTACCATTGCAGGCAATTCGCTTAATGTTAACCAAGTATAAAGCATAAAAGAAAAATCTCATTATTGTATATAGTTAATTTATTAGACATTTGATAGTAACATTACTGACATTGGGGTTATATCTAAACCTGCTTAAGATCCCATCCACTCTGTAATGTTCATTAAAAAGAAACAAACATGCTTACATTTCATGTGATGTTTTTTGACAAAAGCATGTGGTATGTCTATAATCAAACTTTGTAAAGAAAAGGGGTATCATTGTTTTTCTTGTAGACACTGTGGCATTTGTAATAAAACTAATCTGATAATTGACTTTACATCTGGTACTTGGTATGAAAGTTTGAGGATTTATTTTCATTAGTTATTCTTTCACTCAAAAAGAGAAACCACACTACCATGAAACTGGAGTAGACATGTTTTGTAAAGCAGACGTTATGTCATTTTAGAAAATATTCATTAGACTTACCAAAAACATGTATTGTCATATGTAATTAACCCATACAGGTTTGACATAATAGGGAAGGGGGAAAGTGGCTGTCAAATTAGCCAAGAGTTAAGTTGGTGGTGGCTTTTCTTAAAAAATGAAAACCACCAGGAAGATTTACAGGGTAGTTCCTACATGTGTTTGTGTGCATTTGTTAGCAGGTTAGTTACTCAGATGCCTTGCCTCCATTGCTGCTCAAATATTAAATGCCCCATGTAGATCACATGTCTGGGTGAAAGTGTTAAGGTCACAGGACTTATCAGTTGTTCAGATGTGCTCTGCATATTCAATAGTTTTGGACAAAAATGTTTATCATAAGCTCATGTGTAGATTATCTGAGAAATCAGTTGGTGCTGGTTCTTGTGTACTGATGTTTCTGTTTTGCAAAATTGTCAGTGTACCTAGTCCCCTTAATGATGTGTGATATAGAATGCAGAATGCAATTTGACTATACTTATTAAACTTTCTCTACGTTTTTGAATGTATTGCACGAGTTCTTTTTATGGATTATTTAAAGGATACATCTAGTGTTGTAGGACCTGAGTAAATGCTTATGGCTGTAGTTGTAGATGGTAAAACTCAGGAATATTTCCATGATAATTCTTTTCCACTTTTGTGACTATTTCTCGTGTTGTGAATTATCTAATTGCTAGTTTATATGTAGGCATTTTCATGAAAGTCAAAGAGAAGACTGTTTTGCACAGTGGCTAATACACTGCAGTGTGGAAGGAAAGAGAACATATCTACTGCACAGCTGCACAGCAGTATTAAATTTTTTCTTCTGGAGTTGTCTGGGTTGGAGTGATATGTAATACTTTAATTTCTCAAAATTCTGAAATGCAGGAAATTAATCTGACATCTAGAATTATTCATACAGCAGATTTTGGACTTATTCCAAGGATTTGAAATCGATGTTATAAAACTCTGTAAATCTAAGTGAAAAAAAAGCCACATACATAAATCTGCATGAAAAAGTAGCCATGTGTAAATAGATACTGTATTTGTACTCTATCAATCTTTCCATGATTTGCATGTTTCTAAAACCTTGCAAATAATGTGAAGAGATCACCATAATATGTAAGAATTCTATCAAGCTTTATATCAAATTCTCATGTACTTATGTTTTGTAATATATATGTGCTGGATGTGCTGGAAATGAGATGTTTGAGGACAATATGTGGTGTGAGGTGGTTTGATCGAGTAAGTAATAATAGGGTAAGAGAGATGTGTGGTAACAAAAAGAGTGTGGTTGAGAGAGCCGAAGAGGGTGTTTTGAAATGGTTTGATTACATGGAGAGAATGAGTGAGGAAAGATTGACCAAGAGAATATGTGTGTCAGAGGTGGAGGGAACGAGAAGTGGGAGACCAAATTGGAGGTGGAAGGATGGAGTGAAAAAGATTTTGAGTGATTGGGCCTAAACATGCAGGAGGGTGAAGGCGTGCAAGGAATAGAGTGAATTGGAACGATGTGGTATACTGGGGTCGACGTGCTGTCAATGGATTGAACCAGAGCATGTGAAGCATCTGGGGTAAACCATGGAAAGTTCTGTGGGGCCTGGATGTGGAAAGGGAGCTGCAGTTTCACTGCATTATTACATGATAGCTAGAGACTGAGTGTAAACAAATGGGGCCTTTGTTGTGTTTTCCTAGCGCTACCTCGCACACATGAGGGGGGAGGGGGTTGTTATTCCATGTGTGGCGAGGTGGCGATGGGAATAAATAAAGGCAGAAAGTATGAATTATGTACATGTGTATATATGTATATGTCTGTGTGTGTATATATATGTGTACATTAAGATGTATAGGTATGTATATTTGCGTGTGTGGACGTGTATGTATATACATGTGTATGTGGGGGTGGGTTGGGCCATTCTTTTGTCTGTTTCCTTGCGCTACCTCGTTAACATAGGAGACAGCGACAAAGCAAAATAAATAAATAAATAAATAAATATATTGGAGGTGGAAGGATGGAGTGAAAGGGATTTTGAGCAATTGGGGCCTGAACATGCAGGATGGTGAAAGGCGTGCAAGGAATAGAGTGAATTGGAACGATTTGGTATATATGGTATACCGGGGTCGATTAAGAACAGGGGACTGGGCCTTTGAGGGAATATCCTCACCTGGCCCCCTTCTCTGTTCCTTCTTTTGGAAAATTAAAAAAAAAAAAAATGAGAGGGGAGGATTTCCAGCCCCCCGCTCCCTTCCCTTTTAGTCACTTTGTACGACACGCAGGGAATACTTGGGAAGTATTCTTTCTCCCCTATCCCCAGGGATATTACTTTTCCAAAAGGAGGTACAGAGAAGTGGGCCTAGTAAAGATTTTTCCCTCTAAGGCTCAGTCATCCGTTCTTGACACTACCTTGCTGATGCGGGAAATGGCAAATGTGTAAAAAGAAGTACCTGGTTTAAAAAGAGAGATATACACAAGTATACATATGTAAGCAGGAGAGATGGCCAGAGAGCGTTATTGGATTAAGTGTTAATTGATAGGCGTGTGAAAGAGAGACTTTTGGATGTTAATGTGCTGAGAGGTGCAACTGGAGGGATGTCTGATCATTATCTTGTGGAGGCGAAGGTGAAGATTTGTAGAGGTTTTCAGAAAAGAAGAGAGAATGTTGAGGTAAAGAGAGTGGTGAGAGTAAGTGAGCTTGGGAAGGAGACTTCTGTGAGGAAATACCATGAAAGACTGAGTACAGAATGGAAAAAGGTGAGAACAAAGGACATAAGGGGAGTGGGGGAGGAATGGGATGTATTTAAGGAAGTAGTGATGGCTTGTGCAAAAGATGTTTGTGGCATGAGAAGTGTGGGAGGTGGGCAGATTAGAAAGGGTAGTGAGTGGTGAGATGAAGAAGTAAGATTATTAGTGAAAGAGAAGAGAGAGGCATTTGGACGATTTTTGCAGGGAAATACTGCAAATGAGTGGGAGATGTATAAAAGGAAGAGGCAGGAGGTCAAGAGAAAGGTGCAAGAGGCGAAAAAGAGGGCAAATGAGAGTTGGGGTGAGAGAGTATCATTAAATTTTAGTGAGAATAAAAAGATGTTTTGGAAGGAGGTAAATAAAGTGTGTAAGACAAGGGAACAAATGGGAACATCAGTGAAGGGGGCTAATGGGGTGGTTGATAAGTAGTGGTGATGTGAGAAGGAGATGGAGTGAGTATTTTGAAAGTTTGTTGAATGTGTTTGATGATAGAGTGACAGATATAGGGTGTTTTGGTCGAGGTGGTGTGCAAAGTGAGAGGGTTAGGGAGAATGATTTGGTAAACAGAGAAGAGGTAGTAAAAGCTTTGCGGAAGATGAAAGCCAGTAAGGCAGCGGGTTTTGATGGTATTGCAGTGGAATTTATTATTAAAGGGGGTGACTGTATTGTTGACTGGTTGGTAAGGTTATTTGACGTATGTGTGAATCATGATGAGGTGCCTGAGGATTTGTGGAATGCTTGCATAGTGCCATTGTACAAAGGCAAAGGGGATAAAGGTGAGTGCTCAAATTACAGAGGTATAAGGTTGTTGAGTATTCCTGGGATATTATATGGGAGGGTATTGATTGAGAGGGTGAAAGCATGTACAGAGCATCAGATTGGGGAAGAGCAGTGTGGTAGAGGATGTGTGGATCAGGTGTTTGCTTTGAAGAATGTATGTGAGAAATATTTAGAAAAGCAAATGGATTTGTAAGCAGCATTTATGGATCTGGAGAAGTCATATGATAGAGTTGATAGAGATGCTCTGTGGAAGGTATTAAGAATACATGGTGTGGGGGGAAAGTTCCTAGAAGCAGTGAAAAGTTTTTATTGAGGATGTAAGGCATGTGTAAGAGTAGGAAGAGAGGAAAGTGATTGGTTCTCAGTGAATGTCGGTTTGCGGCAGGGGTGTGTGATGTCTCCATGGTTGTTTAAATTGTTTATGGATGGGGTTGTTAGGGAGGTGAATACAAGAGTTTTGGAAAGAGGGGCAAATATGCAGTCTGTTATGGATGAGAGAGCTTGGGAAGTGAGTCAGTTGTTGTTTGCTGATGATACAGCGCTGTTGGCTGATTCGGGTGAGAAACTGCAGAAACTGGTGACTGAGTTTGGTAAAGTGTGTGAAAGAAGAAAGCTGAGAGTAAATGTGAATAAGAGTAAGGTTATTAGGTACAGTATGGTTGACGGACAAGTCAGTTGGTAGGTAGGTTTGATTGGAGAAAAACTGGAGATAGTGAAGTGTTTTAGATATCTGGGAGTGGATTTGGCAGCGGATGGAACCATGGAATCGGAAGTAAGTCATAGGGTGGGGGAGGGGGTGAAAGTTCTGGGAAAGTTGAAAAATGTGTGGAAGGCGAGAACATTATCTCGGAAAGCAAAAATGGGTATTTTTGAAGGAATAGTGGTTCCGACAATGTTATATTGTTGTGAGGCATGGGCTATAGATAGAGTTGTGTGGAGAAGGGTGGATGTTTTGGAAATGAGATGATGTGAGGTGGTTTGATCGAGTAAGTAATAATAAGGTAAGAGAGATGTGTGGTAATAAAAAGAGTTTGGTTGAGAGAGCAGAAGAGGGTGTTTTGAAATGGTTTGGTCACATGGAAAGAATGAATGAGGAAAGATTGACAAAGAGGATATATGTGTCAGAGGTGGAGGGAACGAGGAGAAGTGGGAGACCAAATTGGACGTGGAAAGATGGAGTGAAAAAGATTTTGAGTGAGTAGGGCCTAAACATGCAGGAGGGTGAAAGGCGTACAAGAAATAGAGTGAATTGGAATGATGTCATATACTGGGGTCGATGTGCTGTCAGTGGATTGAACCAGGGCATGTTAAGCGTCTGGGGTAAACCATGGAGAGTTCTGTGGGGCCTGGATGTGGAAAGGGAGCTGTGGTTTCGGTGCATTATATATGACAGCTAGAGACTGAGTGTGAATGAATGTGGCCTTTGTTGTCTTTTCCTAGTGCTACCTCACGCACATGCAGGGGGAAGGGGTTGTCATTTCATGAGTGGCGGGGTGGCGACAGGTATGAATAAGGGCAGACAGTATGAATTATATACATGTGTATATATGTATATGTCTGTGTGTGTATATATATATGTATACGTTGAGATGTATAGGTATGTATTTGTGTGTGTGTGGACGTGTATGTATATACATGTGTATGTGGGTTGGTTGGGCCATTCTTTCGTCTGTTTCCTTGCGCTAGCTCGCTAACGCGGGAGACAGCGACAAACTATAATAAATAAAATAAATATATATATATATTATGGCAATACATTTATTGTGTATTTTAGAAGCCACTGGATATTTCAGTAGTAAAGTTCAGTTTTAGTAGTGTGTCTAAACTATCTTGATGTTCATATCTTTCTTTGCAAGGATTCCATTCCTTAAGACTGAAATTTACATAGAAAGTGCTTTTAGCACAAATATTGCTTTTAATCATGTGTTGCACTTCTAGGAGATGCCATTTTTCATTAAGAAGGGTTTGACAGATATATAAGTGTTCGTAAATTATTTCTTTTGACATGGCATATAAAGCAAGTAGGTATAAAGAAATGAAGTATTTGATGTCTTAAATGCACAGCTACTTCAGTTACAGCATTATAATCAAGTACTGTATAAAGTTTTAAGTCCATAAATGCATAAATACTAATGAATTTATTATTTCAAATATTAGAGATTCATATGTAAAGTTGCTGGTGTTGACAGACTGTGTTTGATGCTTTGTAATTCATTATACATCCTGTGTGTCTTTAGTACTTTAGTACATTTAAAGATCAAATCATACAGCTTTAGAAATTTCATTGTTACAGGAACGCTAGTCATTAATGATTAGTCATATATCTATTCTGTTTGCTTTCTGAAGTGCAACAAAAAAAAAAAAGGTCATTTCATGCATCTTTTCTAAATTGGGGACTACATCACAGTGCACAGCTTTAACATTACTGATGAGGTGGCTATGGTAATTTCTGCACCATGTATTAGAGCAGTTAATTATTTGACATGTAGATTTTATTTCAAATTACTTACATTATCTTGAATTCTTATTTTTCTCGAAGAAATTGAATTTGTGCATTGCTGGAACATTCTGTATTCTATTTAGGAATAGTTTATGATTGTATGCCTATTGATTTACAAGAGAAATAAAGTTTTTTCTTTTTTAATTCATTGCAGGTTTTAAAAAAATAAGCTTCATTAGTAGCTTGTTTGATAAAGAAGAATATTTGAAGCATAGTCACAAAGAAAAGTGTCAAAACAAAAAAAATTACATTTTGTTAAAAGTTTCAAGTTAACATACTGTAGCATTCATTAAGACTGATATGAACAAGTGTATCAGTTGCCTTTTTTGGATTGTCAAAAAGATGAAATAATATTGTTTCTATGATAACTGCTTCCAGTTGATTCCTTAATTCAGCTGATAAGTAAAATTCATTGGATATCTTTTTCACCCCAAAAGGGATGAATGGGATATTGCTGAAAAGGACCTTGATTCACAGAATGACACTAAAGGCCTTCTCATATTGAATCAGGAAGAGGTAACTATTTTCCTCCTAGTAGAAAAAATTAACACTAGATTTTACATTTTGCTGAAGTACATTAACCTTCCAGATTAATTTTTTTTTCAAAATAGTTGATTTCTGATCCAGAAAACTGGGTCTTCTTTATGAAAAGGCAAGGTAAGCCTGAGAGGGAAGTGTTGCCATGTTTACACATTTTGTTCTTCACTTGTATTAATTTTTTAGCGTTACACCACATTTGCCCTAGTGTTAAAGGTATAGTTATTCACTGAAGTTATCTCTGAAAAACATGTAATTCTTTTCGTACCATAATAGATGATCAACACTAGATATTTTCCTATTGATGATACACATATTGTTTGTAAGAAAAGAAATGAGTAAATGTGAATAAGACTGTAAATAATAGTATGTTTGGTAAAACTATCCATACTTAAAACTATTAATTGAATGTGATGATATTATAGAGGTAAATTTAGTGCCATAAAACCCTGTTGCATATGGTCCCTCTTAGAGTTTGGAATGTAGAGACAGCTCTCTAATAGAGTATAAGTGATAGGGTGTAAGATAGGTTTTGGTCTTTTTCATTTGCTATTTTATGTGTTGAATGGCATATGGCACCTCCATATAAATGGTTGAGTCTTTTTATATGATGGACAGGGTTTCTTTTCCTGAGCTTTTTACTCTATTGTCTTGAAGCTAAAAGTTTCTTACACTGAAAATGAGATGAATTATAAGAATTTAGTAATGTGATGAGTTTTATTACCATACAACCTATAAAAAAAAGATGTCTTCAATAAGGTTTGCAATTGAAAACATGATATCTATGATGGGTTGGAAGTCATTGCTATTGCCAGCCTGCTGGATTTCAGTAAGAACCCAGTTTTGCAAATGTTACTACCACAAAAGGTTCAGTTGTGTATCTACTTGATCTGTCCCATGTAATTAGGGATGAAATTGATACATATACAGACAAAATATTTTATCATTGCAATTTAAATGATTTCTAGCACAGTGAAGATAACATATCTCTGGTGAATGCCAGGTGTCTTCATAAGAAGTAGAGGATATGATGTAAATGCAATCCGTGAAAACTGCGATTTCACATGAAGACTCGCAGCAGGTGCTGGAAGGCTTTATTTAAATCTCCTGCTAATATTTTGATATTTGTATTGCTGATAAATGTTGCTTCAGTCACTATAGGTGCTTTCTTAAAGAGACTACCTCTCTTTGGAAGTGTCCTGTTGTAAGTACATAAATGTATGTAAATGTGTAAATATTTATTTATTTATTTATTTATTTTGCTTTGTCGCTGTCTCCCGCATTTGCGAGGTAGCGCAAGGAAACAGAAGAAAGAAATGGCCCAGCCCACCCCATACACATGTATATACACACACGTCCACACACACAAATATACATACCTATACATCTCAATGAACACATATATATACACACACAGACACATACATATATACCCATGCACACAATTCACACTGTCTGCCTTTATTCATGCCCATCGCCACCTCGCCACACATGGAATACCATCCCCCTCCCCCCTCATGTGTGCGAGGTAGCGCTAGGAAAAGATAACAAAGGCCCCATTCGTTCACACTCAGTCTCCAGCTGTCATGCAATAATGCCCGAAACCACAGCTCCCTTTCCACATCCAGGCCCCACACAACTTTCATGGTTTACCCCAGATGCTTCACATGCCCTGATTCAATCCACTGACAGCATGTCAACCCCGGTATACCACATCAATCCAATTCACTCTATTCCTTGCCCGCCTTTCACCCTCCTGCATGTTCAGGCCCCGATCACTCAAAATCTTTTTCACTCCATCTTTCCACGTCCAATTTGGTCTCCCACTTCTCCTCGTTCCCTCCACCTCTGACACATATATCCTCTTGGTCAATCTTTCCTCACTCATTCTCTCCATGTGCCCAAACCATTTCAAAACACCCTCTTCTGCTCTCTCAACCACGCTCTTTTTATTTCCACACATCTCTCTTACCCTTACATTACTTACTTGATCAAACCACCTCACACCACACATTGTCCTCAAACATCTGATTTCCAGCACATCCACCCTCCTGCGCACAACTCTATCCATAGCCCACGCCTCGCAACCATACAACATTGTTGGAACCACTATTCCTTCAAACATAGCCATTCTTGCTTTTCGAGATAATGTTCTCGACTTCCACACATTCTTCAATGCTCCCAGGGTTTTCGCCCCCTCCCCCACACTATGATTCACTTCCGCTTCCATGGTTCCATCCGCTGCCAGATCCACTCCCAGATATCTAAAACACTTTACTTCCTCCAGTTTTTCTCCATTCAAACTTACCTCCCAATTGACTTGACCCTCAACCCTACTGTACCTAATAACCTTGCTCTTATTCACATTTACTCTTAACTTTCTTCTTTCGCACACTTTACCAAACTCTGTCACCAGCTTCTGCAGTTTCTCACATGAATCAGCCACCAGCGCTGTATCATCAGCGAACAACAACTGACTCACTTCCCAAGCTCTCTCATCTACAACAGACTTCATACTTGCCCCTCTTTCCAAAACTCTTGCATTCACCTCCCTAACAACCCCATCCATAAACAACTTAAACAACCATGGAGACATCACACACCCCTGCCGCAAACCTACATTCACTGAGAACCAATCACTTTCCTCTCTTCCTACACGTACACATGCCTTACATCCTCGATAAAAACTTTTCACTGCTTCTAACAACTTGCCTCCCAAACTATATATTCTTAATACCTTCCACAGAGCATCTCTATCAACTCTATCATATGCCTTCTCCAGATCCATAAATGCTACATACAAATCCATTTGCTTTTCTAAGTATTTCTCACATACATTCTTCAAAGCAAACACCTGATCCACACATCCTCTACCACTTCTGAAACCACACTGCTCTTCCCCAATCTGATGCTCTGTACATGCCTTCACCCTCTCAATCAATACCCTCCCATATAATTTACCAGGAATACTCAACAAACTTATACCTCTGTAATTTGAGCACTCACTCTTATCCCCTTTGCCTTTGTACAATGGCACTACGCACGCATTCTGCCAATCCTCAGGCACCTCACCATGAGTCATACATACATTAAATAACCTTACCAACCAGTCAACAATACAGTCACCCCCTTTTTTAATAAATTCCACTGCAATACCATCCAAACCTGCTGCCTTGCCGGCTTTCATCTTCCGCAAAGCTTTTACTACCTCTTCTCCATTTACCAAATCATTTTCCCTAACCCTCTCACTTTGCACACCACCTCGACCAAGACACCCTATATCTGCCACTCTTTCAATCATCAAACACATTCAACAAACCTTCAAAATACTCACTCCATCTCCTCACATCACCACTACTTGTTATAACCTCCCATTAGCGCCCTTCACTGAAGTTCCCATTTGCTCCCTTGTCTTACGCACTTTATTTACCTCCTTCCAGAACATCTTTTTATTCTCCCTAAAATTTAATGATACTCTCTCACCCCAACTCTCATTTGCCCTCTTTTTCACCTCTTGCACCTTTCTCTTGACCTCCTGTCTCTTTCTTTTATACATCTCCCACTCAATTGCATTTTTTCCCTGCAAAAATCGTCCAAATGACTCTCTCTTCTCTTTCACTAATAATCTTACTTCTTCATCCCACCACTCACTACCCTTTCTAATCAACCCACCTCCCATGCTTCTCATGCTACAAGCATCTTTTGCACAATCCATCACTGATTCCCTAAACACATCCCATTCCTCCCCCACTCCCCTTACTTCCATTGTTCTCACCTTTTTCCATTCTGTACTCGTCTCTCCTGGTACTTCCTCACACAAGTCTCCTTCCCAAGCTCACTTACTCTCACCACCCTCTTCACCCCAACATTCACTCTTCTTTTCTGAAAACCCATACAAATCTTCACCTTAGCCTCCACAAGATAATGATCAGACATCCCTCCAGTTGCACCTCTCAGCACACTTACATCCAAAAGTCTCTCTCGCGCACCTGTCAATTAACACGTAATCCAATAACGCTCTCTGGCCATCTCTCCTACTTACATACGTATACTTATGTATATCTCGCTTTTTAAAACCAGGTCTTCCCAATCACCAGTCCTTTTTCAGCGGGGGGCCAGAAATCCTTGTATTTTTAACTTTCTAAAAAAAATGGGAAACAGAAGGAGCCACGCAGGGAGTGCTCATCCTCCTCGTAGACTCAGATTAGGGTGTCTAAATGTGTGTGGATGTAACCAAGATGTGGAAAAAGGAGAGATAGGTAGTATGTTTGAGGAAAGGAACCTGGATGTTTTGGCTCTGAGTGAAACGAAGCTCAAGGGTAAAGGGGAAGAGTGGTTTGAGAATGTCTTGGGAGTAAAGTCAGGGGTTAGTGAGAGGACAAGAGCAAGGGAAGAAGTAGCAGTACTCCTGAAACAGGAGTTGTGGGAGTACGTGATAGAATGTAAGAAAGTAAATTCTCGATTAATATGGGTAAAACTGAAAGTTGATGGAGAGAGATGGGTGATTATTGGTGCATATGCACCTGGGCATGAGAAGAAAGATTATGAGAGGCAAGTGTTTTGGGAGCAGCTGAATGAGTGTGTTAGTGGTTTTGATGCACGAGACCGGGTTATAATGATGGGTGATTTGAATGCAAAGGTGAGTAATGTGGCAGTTGAGGGAATAATTGGTATACATGGGGTGTTCAGTGTTGTAAATGGAAATGGTGATTTGTAGATTTGTGTAAATATTTATATTTATTTATTATACTTTGTCGCTGTCTCCCATGTTAGCGCAAGAAAACGGACGAAAGAATGGCCCAACCCACCCACATACACATGTATGTATATACACGTCCACACCCGCACATATACATACCTATACATCTCAATGTATACATATATATACACACACAGACATATACATATATATACACATGTACATAATTCATACTGTCTGCCCTTATTCATTCCCGTCGCCACCCCGCCACACGTGAAATGAAAACCCCTTCCCCCTGCATGTGCGCGAGGTAATGCTAGGGAAAGACAACAAAGGCCGCATTCATTCACATTCAGTCTCTAGCTGTCATGTATAATGCACCGAAATCACAGCTCCCTTTCGACATCCAGGCCCCACAGAACTTTCCATGGTTTACCCCAGACACTTCAGATGCCCTGGTTCAATCCAATGACAGCACATCGACCCTGGTATACCAGATCATTCCAATTCACTCTATTCCTTGTACGCCTTTCACCCTCCTGCATGTTTAGGCCCTGATCACTCAAAATCTTTTTCACTCCATCTTTCCACCTCCAATTTGGTCTCCCACTTCTCCTCGTTCCCTCCACCTCTGACTCATATGTTCTCTTTGTCAATCTTTCCTCACTTATTCTCTCCATGTGACCAAAACATTTCAAAACACTCTCTTCTGCTCTCTCAACCACACTCATTTTATTACCACACATCTCTCTTACCCTTTCATTACTTACTCGATCAAACCACCTCACACCACATATTGTACTCAAACATCTCATTTCCAGCACATCCACCCTCATCTGCACAACTCTATCTATAGCCCACGCCTCACAACCATATAACATTGTTGGAACCACTATTCCTCCAAACATACCCATTTTTGCTTTCCAAGATAACATTCTCGACTTCCACACAATTTCCAACGCTCCCAGAACTTACGCCCCCTCCCCCACCCTATGATTCACTTCCACTTCCATGGTTCCATCCGTTGCCAAATCCACTCCCAGATATCTAAAACACTTCTCTTCCTCCAGTTTTTCTTCATTCAAACTTACCACCCAATTGACTTGTCCCTCAACCCTACTGTACCTAATAACCTTACTCTTATTCACATTTACTCTCAGCTTTCTTCTTTCACACACTTTACCAAACTCAGTCACCAGCTTCTGCAGTTTCTCACCCGAATCAGCCACCAGCGCTGTATCATCAGTGAACAACAACTGACTCACTTCCCAAGCTCTCTCATCCATAACAGACCGCATACTTGCCCCTTTTTCCAAGATTCTTGAATTCACCTCCCTAACAACCCCATCCATAAACAAATTAAACAACCATGGAGAGATCACGCACCCCTGCCGCAAACCAACATTCACTGAGAACCAATCACTCTCCTCTCTTCCTACACGTACACATGCCTTACATCCTTGATAAAAACTTTTCACTGCTTCTAACAACTTGCCTCCCACACCATACATTCTTAATACCTTCCACAGAGCATCTCTATCAACTCTATCAAATGCCTTCTCCAGATCCATAAATGCTACATACAAATCCATTTGCTTACCTAAGTATTTCTCACATACATTTTTCAAAGCAAACACCTGATCCGCACATCCTCTACCACTTCTGAAACCACACTGCTCTTCCCCAATCTGATGCTCTGTACATGCCTTCACCCTCTCAATCAATACCCTCCCATATAATTTCCCAGGAATACTCAACAAACTTATACCTCTGTAATATGAGCACTCATTCTTATCCCCCTTGCCTTTGTACAGTGGCACTATGGAAGCATTCCGCCAGTCCTCAGGCACCTTACCATGAGTCATACATACATTAAATAACCTTACCAGCCAGTCAACAATACAGTCACCCTCTTTTTTAAGAAACTCCACTGAAATACCATCTAAACCCGCTGCCTTGCCGGCTTTCATCTTCCACAAAGCTTTTACTACATCTCCTCTGTTTACCAAATCATTCTCCCTAACCCTCTCACTTTGCACACCACTTCGACCAAGACACCCTATATCTGCCACTCTATCATCAAACATATTCAACAAACCTTCAAAGTACTCACCCCATCTTCTCACATCACCACTACTTGTTATCAGCTCCCCATTATCCCCCTTCACTGATGTTCCCATTTGTTCCCTTGTCTTATGCACTTTATTTACCTCCTTCCAAAACATCTTTTCATTCTCTCTAAAATTTAATGATGCTCTCTCACCCCAACTCTCATTTGCTCTCTTTTTTGCCTCTCTCACCTTTCTCTTGACCTCTTGCCTCTTTCTTTTATACATCTCCCAGTCATTTGCATTATTTCCCAGCAAATATCGTCCAAATGCCTCTCTCTTCTCTTTCACTAATAATCTTACTTCTTCATCCCACCACTCACTACCCTTTCTAATCACCCACCTCCCATGTTCTCATGCTACAAGCATCTTTTGCACAATCCATCACTGATTCCCTAAATACATCCCATTCCTCCCCCACTCCCCTTACTTCCATTGTTCTCACCTTTTTCCATTCTGTACTCGTCTCTCCTGGTACTATCCTCACACAAGTCTCCTTCCCAAGCTCACTTACTCTCACCACCCTCTTCACCCCAACATTCACTCTTCTTTTCTGAAAACCCATACAAATCTTCACCTTAGCCTCCACAAGATAATGATCAGACATCCCTCCAGTTGCACCTCTCAGCACACTTACATCCAAAAGTCTCTCTTTCGCGCGACCTTGCAATTAACACGTAATCCAATAACGCTCTCTGGCCATCTCTCCTACTTACATACGTATAACTTATGTATATCTCGCTTTTTAAAACCAGGTCTTCCAATCCCCAGTCCCTTTTTCAGCGGGGGCCAGAAATCCTTGTATTTTTAACTTTCTAAAAAAAATGGGAAACAGAAGGAGCCACGCAGGGAGTGCTCATCCTCCTCGTAGACTCAGATTGGGGTGTCTAAATGTGTGTGGATGTAACCAAGATGTGAAAAAGGAGAGATAGGTAGTATGTTTGAGGAAAGGAACCTGGATGTTTTGGCTCTGAGTGAAACGAAGCTCAAGGGGTAAAGGGGAAGAGTGGTTTGGAATGTCTTGGGAGTAAAGTCAGGGGTTAGTGAGAGGACAAGAGCAAGGGAAGAAGTAGCAGTACTCCTGAAACAGGAGTTGTGGGAGTACGTGATAGAATGTAAGAAAGTAAATTCTCGTTAATATGGGTAAAACTGAAAGTTGATGGAGAGAGATGGGTGATTATTGGTGCATATGCACCTGGGCATGAGAAGAAAGATTATGAGAGGCAAGTGTTTTGGGAGCAGCTGAATGAGTGTGTTAGTGGTTTTGATGCACGAGACCGGGTTATAATGATGGGTGATTTGAATGCAAAGGTGAGTAATGTGGCAGTTGAGGGAATAATTGGTATACATGGGGTGTTCAGTGTTGTAAATGGAAATGGTGATTTGTAGATTTGTGTAAATATTTATATTTATTTATTATACTTTGTCGCTGTCTCCCATGTTAGCGCAAGAAAACGGACGAAAGAATGGCCCAACCCACCCACATACACATGTATGTATATACACGTCCACACCCGCACATATACATACCTATACATCTCAATGTATACATATATATACACACACAGACATATACATATATATATACACATGTACATAATTCATACTGTCTGCCCTTATTCATTCCCGTCGCCACCCCGCCACACGTGAAATGAAAACCCCTTCCCCCTGCATGTGCGCGAGGTAATGCTAGGGAAAGACAACAAAGGCCGCATTCATTCACATTCAGTCTCTAGCTGTCATGTATAATGCACCGAAATCACAGCTCCCTTTCGACATCCAGGCCCCACAGAACTTTCCATGGTTTACCCCAGACACTTCAGATGCCCTGGTTCAATCCATTGACAGCACATCGACCCTGGTATACCAGATCATTCCAATTCACTCTATTCCTTGTACGCCTTTCACCCTCCTGCATGTTTAGGCCCTGATCACTCAAAATCTTTTTCACTCCATCTTTCCACCTCCAATTTGGTCTCCCACTTCTCCTCGTTCCCTCCACCTCTGACTCATATGTTCTCTTTGTCAATCTTTCCTCACTTATTCTCTCCATGTGACCAAAACATTTCAAAACACTCTCTTCTGCTCTCTCAACCACACTCATTTTATTACCACACATCTCTCTTACCCTTTCATTACTTACTCGATCAAACCACCTCACACCACATATTGTACTCAAACATCTCATTTCCAGCACATCCACCCTCATCTGCACAACTCTATCTATATCCCACGCCTCACAACCACATAACATTGTTGGAACCACTATTCCTCCAAACATACCCATTTTTGCTTTCCAAGATAACATTCTCGACTTCCACACAATTTCCAACGCTCCCAGAACTTACGCCCCCCTCCCCCACCCTATGATTCACTTCCACTTCCATGGTTCCATCCGTTGCCAAATCCACTCCCAGATATCTAAAACACTTCTCTTCCTCCAGTTTTTCTTCATTCAAACTTACCACCCAATTGACTTGTCCCTCAACCCTACTGTACCTAATAACCTTACTCTTATTCACATTTACTCTCAGCTTTCTTCTTTCACACACTTTACCAAACTCAGTCACCAGCTTCTGCAGTTTCTCACCCGAATCAGCCACCAGCGCTGTATCATCAGTGAACAACAACTGACTCACTTCCCAAGCTCTCTCATCCATAACAGACCGCATACTTGCCCCTTTTTCCTAGATTCTTGAATTCACCTCCCTAACAACCCCATCCATAAACAAATTAAACAACCATGGAGAGATCACGCACCCCTGCCGCAAACCAACATTCACTGAGAACCAATCACTCTCCTCTCTTCCTACATGTACACATGCCTTACATCCTTGATAAAAACTTTTCACTGCTTCTAACAACTTGCCTCCCACACCATACATTCTTAATACCTTCCACAGAGCATCTCTATCAACTCTATCAAATGCCTTCTCCAGATCCATAAATGCTACATACAAATCCATTTGCTTACCTAAGTATTTCTCACATACATTTTTCAAAGCAAACACCTGATCCGCACATCCTCTACCACTTCTGAAACCACACTGCTCTTCCCCAATCTGATGCTCTGTACATGCCTTCACCCTCTCAATCAATACCCTCCCATATAATTTCCCAGGAATACTCAACAAACTTATACCTCTGTAATATGAGCACTCATTCTTATCCCCTTTGCCTTTGTACAGTGGCACTATGGAAGCATTCCGCCAGTCCTCAGGCACCTTACCATGAGTCATACATACATTAAATAACCTTACCAGCCAGTCAACAATACAGTCACCCTCTTTTTTAAGAAACTCCACTGAAATACCATCTAAACCCGCTGCCTTGCCGGCTTTCATCTTCCACAAAGCTTTTACTACATCTCCTCTGTTTACCAAATCATTCTCCCTAACCCTCTCACTTTGCACACCACCTCGACCAAGACACCCTATATCTGCCACTCTATCATCAAACATATTCAACAAACCTTCAAAGTACTCACCCCATCTTTTCACATCACCACTACTTGTTATCAGCTCCCCATTATCCCCCTTCACTGATGTTCCCATTTGTTCCCTTGTCTTACGCACTTTATTTACCTCCTTCCAAAACATCTTTTCATTCTCTCTAAAATTTAATGATGCTCTCTCACCCCAACTCTCATTTGCTCTCTTTTTCGCCTCTCTCACCTTTCTCTTGACCTCTTGCCTCTTTCTTTTATACATCTCCCAGTCATTTGCATTATTTCCCAGCAAATATCGTCCAAATGCCTCTCTCTTCTCTTTCACTAATAATCTTACTTCATCCCACCACTCACTACCCTTTCTAATCTGCCCACCTCCCATGCTTCTCATGCCACAAGCATCTTTTGCACAAGCCATCACTGCTTCCCTAAATACATCCCATTCTAACCCCCGGTCCCTTTACGTCCTTTATTCTCACCTTTTTCCATGCTGTACTCAGTCTCTCCTGGTACTTCCTCTTAAAAGTCTCCTTCCCAAGCTCACTTACTCTCACCACTTTCTTCACCCCAACATTCTCTCTTCTCTTCTGAACACCTCTACAAATCTTCACCTTCGCCTCCACAAGATAATGATCAGACATCCCTCCAGTTGCACCTTTCAGAACATTAACATCCAAAAGTCTCTCTTTTGCGCGCCTATCAATTAACACGTAATCCAATAATGCTTTCTGGCCATCTCTGCTACTTACATACATATACTTATGTATATCTCTCTTTTTAAACCAGGTATTCCCAATCACCAGTCCTTTTTCAGCACATAAATCTACAAGCTCTTCACCATTTCCATTTACAACACTGAACACCCCATGTACACCAATTATTCCCTCAACTGCCACATTACTCTCCTTTGCATTCAAATCACCCATCACTATAACCCAGTCTCGTGCATCAAACTACTAACACACTCACTCAGCTGCTCCCAAAACACTTGCGTCTTATGATCTTTCTTCTCATGCCCAGGTGCATATGCACCAGTAATCACCCATCTCTCTCCATCCACTTTCAGTTTTACCCATATCAATCTAGAGTTTACTTTCTTACATTCTATCACATACTCCCACCACTCCTGTTTCAGGAGTAGTGCTACTCCTGCCCTTGCTCTCGTCCTTTCACTAACCCCTGACTTTACTCCCAAGACATTCCCAAACCACTCTTCCCCTTCACCCTTCAGCTTCGTTTCACTCACAGCTAAAACATCCAGGTTCCTTTCCTCAAACATACTACCTTTCTCTCCTTTTTTCTCATCTTGGTTACATCCACACACATTTAGACACCCCAATCTGAGCCTTCGAAGAGGATGAGCACTCCCTGTGTGACTCCTTCTTCTGCTTCCCCGTAAATATATATGAACATTTATCTATATTATTTATTTATTTTGCTTTGTCACTGTCTCCCGCGTTAGCGAGGTAGCGCAAGGAAACAGATGAAAGAATGGCCCAATCCACCCATGTACACATGTATATACATACACTTCCACACACGCAAATATACATACCTATACATCTCAACGTATACATATATACATACACAGACATATACATATATACACATGTACATCATTCATACTGTCTGCCTTTATTCATTCCCATTGCCACCTCGCCACACATGAAATAACAACCCCCTCCCCCTCATGTGCAAGGTAGAGCTAGGAAAAGACAACAAAGGCCCCGTTCATTCATATGAATATTTAAGTAAATGAGTAAATAGTAGCCATAATCAGTGATGTGTTATTTAGTGCATTTGTATTATGAGAATCAAAGGAAGCTTGAATCCAGGATATTGACTTGGTACCATGCAGATAACAGCACTGCCTTGGCTTACAGGAAAAGTTTTTCCTGGTAATACCCAATTTTGTAACCTCTTTGTAGAATATATAGTCACAGTTTATGATTAGTTCTTTTTGAATTTGATAAAGTGAACGAATGACTATATCATGCACGATTTTAATCTGTTACGACCCTGTTAGGTAAGAGCTCAGTTTGACAGATATTAGCTGTAATTAAACCAAAGAGCTCCTCAACATTTGTATTCTGAGATTTTGGTTATTATTTATTTTGGGGGTGTGGAAAAATTAACGTAAATAAGATCACATCAATGGCTTTGTTACATTTACTGTTACAGAGCTCTCTTCCACCAACAGTGATAATTTAAAGAATGTCAAGGTATGTTCAGTAAGGTTAAGAAGTTATTTTTGGGGGGGTTAGTATTATGTTATTTGCAGCAACCCCAAAGTAAATAATTCCTAAGATAATTTTTGTAAGTCAGGGTCAGGTTCACATAGGATACAGATATTTTCTCATACTTGATCGCCATTTTCTGCATTAGGGAGGTAGCACCAGGAACAGACAAAGAAAGGCCACATCCACTCGCATCTATTCTCTAGCTGTTGTGTTTAATGCACCGAAACCACAGCTTCCTATCCACAACTGGGCCTCACATTTCTTTCTGTGGTTTACCACAGATGCTTCACATGCATTGGTTCAGTCCAATGATAGTGCATTGACCCCATGCCCACCTCCTGCACATTCAGGGCCCCGATATGTCAAAATCTTTTTTCACTCCATCCTTCCATTTCCAATTTAGTCTCCCTGTTCTTTTTCCTTCCATTCTGACACAAATATCTCTTTGTCAACCTTTCCTCACTTATTCTCTCCATATGTCCAAACCATTTCAGTGCACCTTCTTTTGCTCTCTCAACATTACTGCACATATCTTTTCCTTTCATTACTTACACAATCAAACCACCTCACACCACAAATTGTCATTAAACATTTCATTTCCAACACGTCCTCCCTCCTCCTCACAGCCCTACTTACAGCCCATGCTTTGCATCCATACGATGTTGTTCAGGGCTACTATTCCTACAAACATAAAAATTTTTGCCCTACCTGATAACTTTCTACACATTCTCCATTGATCCCAAAACCTTTGCTTCCTACCTCACCCTATTCCTCCATGGATCCATTCGCTGCCATGTCTGATCCCAATTATGTAAAACACAACACTTCCTCCAGCTTTTATCCATTCAAACTCACACACTAACCAATCTGTTCCTCGACCCTGATGGATCAAATAACCTTGCTTTTATTCACATTTACTCTCAACTTTCTCCTTTCATGCACTCTTCCGAACATAGTCACCATCTTCTTCAGTTTCTCGCTTGAATCCGCCACTAGTACAGTATCATTGGTGAGCAACAACTGACTCACTTCCCAGGCCCTCTCATCCCCCACAGACTGCATACTCGCCCCTCATTCCAAGACTCTTGCATTACCTCCCTCACCACCCAACCCATAAACAAACTGAAGAACCATGATGACATCATATACAACTGCCACAGACCATCTTTCGGTGGGAACCAATCACTCTTCTCTTCTCCTACTCATACACATGCCTTACACCCTTGATAAAAATCTTTTCTGTTTCTAGGAGCTTTTCTCCCACACCATGCATTCTTAAGGCCTTCCATAAAACATCTCTTTCAACATTGTCATGTGCCTTCTCCAGAGCCTTAAATGCTATATACAAATGCATTTGTTTTTGTAAGTATTTCTCACACATTCTTTACAGCAAACACTTGATCCACACATCCTCTACCACTTCTGAAACCATACGGCTTTTCCCCAATCTGATGCCCCGTACATGCCTTTACCCTCTCAATCAATACCCTCCCATATAATTTCCCAGGAATACTCAACAAATGTATGCCTCTGTAATTTGAACACTCTTCTTTATCCCCTTTCCTTTTGTGCAATGGCACTGTACATGCATTCCACAAATCCTCTGGCAACCCACCATGATCCATACATACAGTGAATATCCTTACCAACCAATTGATAGCACAGTCACCCCCTTCCTTAATGAATTGAACTGCAATACTGTCCAAACCCACCACATTCCTGGATTTCATCTGCAAGGCCTTTATCACCTCTTCTCTATTCATCATACTTCACGACTGTGTCACTTTGCATGCAACTCCTACACAAACACCTTACATCTGCCACTCTATCAGCTTATAGTCCTTTGAGATACTCACTATATCTCCTCCTCACTTCATCATTACCTGTTATCACTTCCCCTTTTGCCAGCTTCACTGACTTTCCCATTTATTTTCTTGTTTTTTACGTTATTTTCCTCCTTCCAAGACATCTCATTGTCCCTACAGTTTACTGACACTTGCTCAACCCAACTCTCATTTCCCTTCTTTTTCAACCCCTCCACCTTCCTCTTGACCTCCTGTCATACATTCCCAATCATTTGCACTCCTTCCCTGTAAGTACCACCCAAATTTCTTTCCTTTTTATGTCTTTCACAAGCAAGTATAATTCTTTATCCCACTACTCACTACCCTTTCTAATCTGCCCACCTTACACCTTTTACATGCCACATGCATCTCTTGCACATGCCAGCATTGCTTTCCTAAATTTAAAAAGATACTAGGAAAAAAATATAACTGTTGGGCTCTACTTACAGGAAAATTAAAGGTATTGTGTTATTTTGCCATGCTAAATAGGAACTGTGGAGCCCAGTTAGTACATTGCTTCAGAATCTGTCTTGCAAGTGGTAAAACAGAAATGATAAAATTGAAGCTGATTGCATACAGTGATCACCACCTCATCAACCATAAGACAGTGACAATCTGCTAATGCAAGCTGAGTTAACTAGAATATATCAGTGATATCATGTACTGGCTTACTTTACCAAGTGATTCTAAACCAAGCTAAGTAGTAAAAGGTAATGTATTATGTAGCTCCTCGTATGAACTCTATCACAGCAAGACACGTTTACCAAGATGCATACCTATTGGATTGAGTTGATTACATTCCTACATTCATTTTATGCAGAATGAAGGGTAGAGATCCCATATTTCTTGTGCTTGGTTGGTTCCAGATTGCCCCTCAAAATTTTTTGAGGGATGTTGCCAATTAATCTGGTGTCCTCTTTCTGTACTGCCACATTGTAAGCTTTGTCTCAGGTTTTTAAAAGAACCCAGATTTTCTCTCTCTGTGATTAGCAAGAGCTCCAAGGTTTTACAAGCATGGTGTAGATTTTTTTTGACCTTTGCCAACCTCATTAAAAGTTCAAGCTTCAGTATATGCAAAAGAATTTCATCATTTATTAGGGCAGGATTTTCAGTAACAATCTGGCCATTTTTGTGGTGATGAAGCACAAACTGTAAGACATTTAATCTAAACAATACCAAATGGGTTGGCTCACACGCTACTTTAGCTTGATTACAGCTCATTTATACTGAAACTTCACTATTACATGTTCAAGCTATGAATTAGACACTGGTATTTGGCAAATGTTAAGCAGGGGTTCCTTCAGGAGAAAGGCATGGACTGTGAGGGCAGCTGGCTATACAGGCTCTTCTAAATAGGTTCTGGCTCATTTAACTTGATCATTGCTGACAAGTTAAGAGGTGGTGGTTATGCCATTCTGCATACTTCAGTTGCCTTTCCCCAGTTCAAATCATCCCCTAAACCTTTGGCCTGTCATCAGATCCAAGTTTCAAGAGGACTGTCGTTAAATGTTTTTAAATGTTAATTACCTCAGCGCCTACTCCTTATGAGAGAGACTTAAGGATATGTTTATATGAATTACTGGAATGTTCTCCAAGTTCTTCAAACTTTACTCTGTTAACGTTCAAGTACTTAATGGTTAATTACTTGGATAATAGATGTATATTCATGAGATGACGAGATATATTGAAGAAACGGGGAGATCACCTTTAGTTTTCCTTGGTTTTGAGGACTTTTGCCTAAAAAAAATTCATTGTAGTCTCTTATTTCTAGGAGATGGCTATTCAGCTCAACTGATTATAATTTTTTTATATTTTGGTTTAAAAATGTATCACTTATTTTGTTTTAGCTGAGTCAATCTTCAGTCATTCCTGACAGATCTGAACCAGTAACAATGTGTGATAGGGTTTCCTCACCCCAAGTGAGAGTCTTGATTCTCTCTCTCTCTCTTGCTCAGCAAGTTGGTGGTAGGTACCAGACAGCCACTGATCAGGGAGGTATATTAACAGTACTACTACACCCCTCGATATCAGGAGGGTTAGTGAACACTGTGCAGTGAACCTGCACTTCATTGCCTGTTGAGTGTCACTCCTTATGCAGTGGTAGCATTCTTTCATTCTCTGCATTACCAACATATGGGCTGCTGGTATTCAGTCCACAAACACACAATTGCTCCATCTCGTACTATAACACTTGGCAAGTCGTAGCTCACATGGCTCTAGATTTTCCTTCCTTAGGGCAATACAAGATTACCCTGCCACATGGTAAAATCGTCATAAATACTCGGAAGAACTTCCTCTTGGAGGTTGCAAATATAGCTTAAAACAGCAAACGCTGTATCAACAGATGAAAGGGTACCGTCAAAATTTAAATGAACCTACAAGAGATTCAACCTTATCCAAGTCATACACAAACTAACAAGAGAAAACACTGATAACTTATTTTTAACAAATATGACATTATAGAAAATGAGGTAAACAAAGTTAGCTTCTCATATCACAGAAGTGACTGCAAACTACATTATAGAAATGGATGAAGATAATATAGAAATGGATGAAGATAAAGACAATCTTTTCAGAGGGAAGCAAGTGAACTGTTTAATCTAGGTTTCTATTCTCAAAGAATTAAGTGAAGCTAATAATCCAACAGCAGATTCAAAGTGAAATGAGATTTTTCAACAATGGTAAAGCAGAAACTGATGTAACATTTTCTATACAAGAGAAAATTACAATCACTCAAAAAATTAGTATGGCACAAAGAATAATATATAGCGAAAGATTCTGATGAATAGGAAAAAATGGATGAAAGAAATGGTATGCAATAATCAGAAAAAGGTGGAACTAAAAGAAAACATCACAGATAGACTTTTTATCCTATGTACACACACAACACACACACACACACACACACATGATGCTCCTCCCTGTGGGGTAGGGTAGCGACAGGAATGGATGAAGGCATGTATACATGTGTATATATGTATATGTCTGTGTATAAAAGAAAGAGGCAAGAGGTCAGGAGAAAGGTGCAAGAGGTGAAAAAGAGGGCAAATGAGAGTTGGGGTGAGAGAGTATCATTAAATTTTAGGGAGAATAAAAAGATGTTCTGGATGGATGTAAATAAAGTGCATAAGACTAGAGAGCAAATGGGAACATTGGTGAAGGGGGCAAATGGGAAGGTAATAACAAGTAGTGGTGAAGTGAGAGGGAGGTGAAGTGAGTATTTTGAAGGTTTGTTGAATGTGTTTGATGACAAAGTGGCAGATATAGGGTGTTTTGATCGAGGTGGCGTGTGAAGTGAGAGAGTCAGGGAGAATGATTTGGTAAACAGAGAAGAGGTAGTAAAAGCTTTGCGGAAGATGAAAGCCGGCAAGGCGTAGGGTTTGGATGGTATTGCTGCGGAAGTTATTAAAACAGGGGTGACTGTATTGTTGACTGGTTGGTAAGGTTATTTAATATATGTATGAATCATGGTGAGGTGCCTGAGGATTGGCAGAATGCTTGCATAGTGCCATTGTACAAAGGCAAAGGAGATAAAGGTGAATGTTTAAATTAGGTAGGTATAAGTTTGTTGAGTATTCCTGGGAAATTATATGGGAGGGTATTGATTGAGAGGGTGAAGGCATGTACAGAGCATCAGATTGGGGAAGAGCAGTGTGGTTTTAGAAGTGGTAGAGGATGTGTGGATCAGGTGTTTACTTTGAAGACTGTATGCGAGAAATACTTAGAATAAAGATGGATGTGTATGTAGCATTTATGGATCTGGAGAAGGCATATGATAGAGTTGATAGAGATGCTATGTGGAAGGTATTATGAGTATATGGTGTGGGAGGTAAGTAGCTAGAAGCAGTGAAAAGTTTTATCGAGGATGTAAGGCATGTGTACGTGTAGGAAGAGAGGAAAGTGATTGGTTCTCAGTGCATGTCGGTTTACAGCAGGGGGGGGGGGGCGCATTATGGTTGTTTAATTTGTTTATGGATAGGGTTGTTAGGGAGGTGAATGCAAGGGTTTCGGAGAAAGGGGCAAGTATGCAGTCTGTTGTGGATGAGATGGCTTTGGAAGTGAGTCAGTTGTTGTTCACTGATGATATATTTCTGGTGGATGATCTGGGTGAATACTGCAAAAGTTCGCCCCCTCCCCGCCCTTTGACTCACTTCCGCTTCCATGGTTCCATCGGCTGCCAGATCCACTCCCAGATATCTAAAACACTTCACTTCCTCCAGTTTTTCTCCATTCCCTCCCAACTGACTTGTCCCTCAACCCTACTGTACCTAATAACCTTGCTCTTATTCACATTTACTCTCAACTTTCTTCTTTCACACACTTTACCAAACTCAGTCATCAACTTCTGCAGTTTCTCACCCGAATCAGCCACCGACGCTGTATCATCAGCGAACAACAACTGACTCACTTCCCAAGCTCTCTCATCTACAACAGACTTCATGCTTGCCCCTCTCTCCAAAACTCTCGCATTCACCTCCCTAACAACCCCATCCATAAAGAAATTAAACAACCATGGAGACATCGCACACCCCTGCCGCAAACCGACATTCACTGAGAACCAATCACTTTCCTCTCTTCCTACACGTACACATGCCTTACATCCTTGATAAAAACTTTTCACTGCTTCTAACAACTTGCCGCCCACACCATATATTCTTAACACCTTCCACTGAGCATCTCTATCAACTCTATCATATGCCTTCTCCAGATCCATAAATGCTACATACAAATCCATTTGCTTTTCAAAGTATTTCTCACATACATTCTTCAAAGCAAACACTTGATCCACACATCCTCTACCACTTTTGAAACCACACTGCTCTTCCCCAATCTGATGCTCTGTACATGCCTTCACCCTCTCAATCAATACCCTCCCATATAATTTACCAGGAATACTCAACAAACTTATACCTCTGTAATTTGAGCACTCACCTTTATCCCCTTTGCCTTTGTACAATGGCACTATGCACGCATTCCGCCAATCCTCAGGCACTTCACCATGAGTCATACATACATTGAACATCCTCACCAATCCGTCAACAACACAGTCACCCCCTTTTTTCAATAAATTCCACTGCAATACCATCGAAACTATATGAAACTACAGGAAAGCAGATGGGTCAGCATTCATCCATGAGTGCTTGGAATCCCAGTTTCAAAACTCCGTGGTTGACACCATCACATCCCTGTAACGGGCCATCTTACACTTCATCAACAGACCGAAGTAAGAAGCCTTACACACACACACACACACACACACACACACAATAACGATGAATCTAACCACTTAACTACACTGCTAACTACTACACTGAACACGAGCTTCACACAAGACACTCTGGTTGAACTCAACCAACCACAAACCCCTTCTTCTTGCTACTGAGAATAGAGCAGTTTGACCAATGTTATAGTTGGCTGACCAAGACAGACTTATCAACAATGGCTCCTCCTCCTCCAAAGCCCTCCAAAACAATAATGAAATTCCCCTCCAACGGGGCAGTTCTTTCTCCTACCTTTCTTCAGTATCTTCCAACATGACCTTCCAACACCTCCCCGTTGGCCAGACTGCACGAGTCCTGTCTGTGACGTATACACGACCGACCTCACGACCATATCACAACACTAGGACGCTACATTGATAACAACAGACCTCCAACATTACTTTATCAAGACGCTGTCTCATGCTCAACGGAATGTCCGCATCCCCAGAGAAACACACCGTTGTCCCCGTAGAAATACACTGTTATCCCCAGAGAAGTACACTGTTATCCCCAGAGAAGAAAACTGTTATCCCCAGAAAAAAACACCGTTATCCCCAGAGCAATACACAGTTACCCCAAGAGAAACACACCGTTATCCCCAGAGAAACACACCGTTATCCTCTTCACCCCACACAAAGCATAAATGCAACCTACAACCCCCCCTAACCCCGCCCCATGACCCAAGGATGACCAATCTTTTCCACACTGTACAACTCCAACCACAGTCATAGGACACACACACACACACACACACACACACACACACACACACACACATGGCATTTACTCCCCACACCACAAACATCAACACAGAGGCCACAAACAAACTAACAATGCCCCTCGACACTTTTGGCAGTTGTGGAAACCCTTCAGTGAACCATCCACGACCTTAAACTGCTCCAGCTCCAGCCACCAGGTCAACCACCTGAACCAAGACACAGAACGACCCTCACCAGGCCTTTAGGACAATGACAGACTCCATCTCATCACCACAACCTCTCAACTCCTTCAACTATAAACAAAAGAAAAGAAGTCCATCCACTTCACTTGGTTTGACATCTTGGTTATTCATCACATCCCAACTACACCATCGTTAAATACCAGCCTCCAATTCGAGAGAAGGACAAATAAAAAAGGTAATCTTGGTCCTGCTTCGTGGCAATGTGTCCCCTCCCAGCTTCCATTCCTCTTCCAGCAAACAGTACACACTGACGAAGCACAAACACACAGTAATAACTTACCAACCCCTGAGCAACTGCCTTCTTCCCTTCCCCCACCTCCACCAAAACCGGTCTTAGTATTCTATCTCTCGCCCAGTCATGCACCCAGCTGGAACTCCAGCCCCCTCAGCCATGGACGTGTGACCCTTTCTCTTCCACGATCAATGCACCAGCAACAACACACATTTAATATATCACAGAACCCCGAAATGCCCAAGATGAAATGTTCATATGGAAGACACTAAACGCTTGATCCTTTATATGGTTTGGACTCGCCATAGATAGGTAAATAGACAACATCAACACACTTCCTGCCTGTCATTACCGCCCGGTGGACGTGGTCTACTTTCGGTGCGCTGCAGGAGCCCCCAGAGAGAGTCATCCTTGTGCAAGAAAGTATATATATATATATATATATATATATATATCTTTTTTTCATTATGCTTAACCGCCGTCTCCCGCGTTAGCGAGGTAGCGCAAGGAAACAGACGAGGAATGACCCAACCCACCCACATACATATCTATACAAATAAACGCACATACATGCACATATACATGCATATACATTTCAACGTATACATACATATACATATATACACATATCCATATCCATACTTGCTGCCTTCATCCATTCTCGTCGCCACCCCGCCACGCACTAAATAGCATTGCCTCTCCCCCCGACCCCCTTCCAGCGAGGTAGCGCCAGGAACACACAAGAAAGACCACATTCGTTCACACTCAGTCTCTAGCTGTCATGTATAATGCACCGAAACCACAGCTCCCTTTCCACATCCAGGCCCTACAAAACTTTCCAGGTTTCACCCCAGACGCTTCACATGCCCTGGTTCAATCCATTGACAGCACGTCGACCCCGGTATACCACATCGTTCCAATTCACTCTATTCCTTGCACGCCCTTCACCCTCCTGTATGTTCAGGCCCCGATCGCTCAAAATCTTTTTTATTCCATCTTTCCACCTCCAATTTGGTCTCCCACTTCTCCTTCTTCCCTCCACCTCCAACACACATATCCCCCCGCCAATTTTCCCCTACTCAAGCCCTCCACGCGTTCAAGCCACCCCAACACACCCTCCTCCGCTCCCTCAACCACACTCTCTTCATTACAACACATGTCCCCCACCCCCCAACCACTCACTCGATCAAACCACCTCACACAACATATTGTCCTCAAACATTTCATTTCCAACACATCCACCCTCCTCCGCACAACACTATCCAGTAGCCCACGCCTCGCAACCATATATCATTGTTAGAACCACTATTCCTTCAAACATACCCATTTTTGCTCTCCGAGATAATGTTCTCGCCTTCCACACATTCTTCAACGCTGCCAGAAACTTCGCCCCTCCCCCACCCTGCGACTCACTTCCACTTCCAAGGTTCCACCCGCTGCCAGATCCGCTTCCAGATATCCAAAACACTTCATTTCCTCAACCCCCTCTCCACTCAAACCCACCTCCCAACCAACCTGTCCCTCAACCCTACTGAACCTAACAACCCTGCTCCCATCCACACTCACTTCCAACCCTCCCCTCTCATACACCTTACCAAACTCAGTCACCAGCTTCTGCAGTTTCTCAACCGAATCAGCCACCAGCGCTGTATGATCAGCGACAACAACTGACTCTCTTCCCAAGCCCTCTCATCTACAACAGACTGCATACTTGCCCTCTCTCCAAAACTCTTGCATTTACCTCCCTAACAACTCCATCCATAAAGAAATTAAACAACCATGGAGACATCACGCACCCCTGCCGCAAACCTACATTCACTGAGAACCAATCACTTTCCTCTCTTCCTACTCGTACACGTGCCTTACATCCTCGATAAAAACTTTTCACTGCTTCTAACAACTTGCCTCCCACATCATATACTCTTAATACCTTCCACAGAGCATCTCTATCAACTCTATCATATGCCTTCTCCAGATCCATAAATGCTACATACAAATCCATTTGCTTTTCTAAGTATTTCTCACATACATTCTTCAAAGCAAACACCTGATCCACACATCCTCTACCACTTCTGAAACCACACTGCTCTTCCCCAATCTGATGCTCTGTACATGCCTTCACCCTCTCAATCAATACCCTCCCATATAATTTACCAGGAATACTCAACAAACTTATACCTCTGTAATTTGAGCACTCACTCTTATCCCCTTTGCCTTTGTGTGTGTGTGTGTGTGTGTGTGTGTGTGTGTGTGTGTGTGTGTGTGTGTATCTCTCCGCCATTTCCCACGCTAGCGAAGTGGCGCTGGAAACAGACAGAGAATAAGTCGTATTAGCTCACATTCTACCTGTAGCTTACATGAGAAGCAGCACAGCAGTAACAGCAGCCTCGTGGGGTAACAGCCATAACAGCACACACACACACACACACACACACACACACACACACACACACACACAGAGGAACTCTGTGTCACTGTACTACCCAGTACAGTACATGTATAGCAGCATAAATGCTATAGCACAATACACGTTCAGGACACGTATGCTATTGAAGGGCGGGTGGATGGGGGGGGGGTGGGTGTACAGAACTTTGCGAGAGAGAGAGAGAGAGAGAGAGAGAGAGAGAGAGAGAGAGAGAGAGAGAGAGAGAGAGAGAGAGAGAGAGAGAGAGAGAGAGAGAGAGAGAGAGAGAGAGAGAGAGAGAGAGACCCCGTTAAGTGCTGTTGGGAGTAGGATCGTACACAGTACACTAGAGAGAAGTACATTACTGGTATACGAGCCACAGGCAGTGTACTACATGTACTGGTGAGCACGCTGGACCCCAGCGAGGCTGAGCACAAAGTCGGTACACAGATGATCTCCCCAAGTGCTTAGTTATGCAGTTATTCGTCCGATTGCTGGACGATCTAGTCACTTCGAAGTGGATGATAAACTAAGTCACTTCGAAGTGGACGATCAA